>NC_057809.1:187056055-187080481 GCF_018294505.1 Triticum aestivum | reverse complement strand
TCCGGTGGTCCCGGTACAATACCGATTACCCCGAAAACCTTCCCGATGGCCGAAACTTGACTTCCTATATATAAATCTTCACCTCCGGACCATTCCGGAACTCCTCGTGACGTCCGAGATCTCATCCGAGACTCCGAACAACTTTTGGGTTACCGTATACTAATATCTCAACAACCCTAGCGTCACCGAACCTTAAGTGTGTAGACCCTACGGGTTCGGGAGACACGCAGACATGACCGAGACGACTCTCCGGTCAGTAACCAATAGCGGGATCTGGATACGCATGTTGTCTCCCACATGCTCCTCGATGATCTCATCGAATGAACCACAATGTCGATGATTCAATCAATCCGTATACAATTCCCTTTGTCAATCGGTACGTTACTTGCCCGAGACTCGATCGTCGGTATCCCAATACCTTGTTCAATCTCGTTACCGGCAAGTCACTTTACTCGTACCGTAATGCATGATCCCGTGATCAACCACTTGGTCACATTGAGCTCATTATGATGATGCATTACCGAGTGGGCCCAGAGATACCTCTCCATCATACGGAGTGACAAATCCCAGTCTCGATTCGTGCCAACCCAATAGACACTTTCGGAGATACCCGTAGTGTACCTTTATAGACACCCAGTTACATTATGACATTTGGCACACCCAAAGCACTCCTACGGTATCCAGGAGTTGCACAATCTCATGGTCTAAGGAAATGATACTTGACATTCGGAAAAGTTATAACAAACGAACTACACGATCTTTGAGCTATGCTTAGGATTGGGTCTTGTCCATCACATCATTCTCCTAATGATGTGATCCCGTTATCAATGACATCCAATGTCCATAGTCAGGAAACCATGACTATCTTTTGATCAACGAGCTAGTCAACTAGAGGCTCACTAGGGACATGTTGTGGTCTATGTATTCACACATGTATTACGATTTCCGGATAACACAATTATAGCATGAGCAATAGACAATTATCATGAACAAAGAAATATAATAATAACCATTTTATTATTGCCTCTAGGGCATATTTCCAACAGTCTCCCACTTGCACTAGAGTCAATAATCTAGTTACATTGTGATGAATCGAACACCCATGCAGTTCTGGTGTTGATCATGTTTTGCTCTAGGGAGAGTTTTAGTCAACGGATCTGCCACATTCAGGTCCGTATGTACTTTACAAATATCTATGTCTCCATTTTGAACACTTTCACGAATGGAGTTGAAGCGATGCTTGATATGCCTGGTCTTCTTGTGAAACCTGGGCTCCTCGGCAAGGGAATAGCTCCAGTTTGTCACAAAAGAGAGTCATCGGGCCCGACACATTGGGTATGACTCCTAGGTCGGTAATGAACTCCTTCACCCAGATTGCTTCTTGTGCTGCCTCCGAGGCTGCCATGTACTCCGCTTCACATGTAGATCCCGCCACAACGCTTTGCTTGCAACTGCACCAGCTTACTGCCCCACCATTAAAAATATACATGTATCCGGTTTGTGACTTTGAGTCATCCAGATCTGTGTCGAAGCTAGCATCGATGTAACCCTTTACGACGAGCTCTTCGTCACCTCCATAAATGAGAAACATATCCTTAGTCCTCTTCCGGTACTTCAGGATATTCTTGACCGCTGTCCAGTGTTCCATGCCGGGATTACTTTGGTACCTTCCTACCAAACTTACGGCAAGGTTTACATTAGGTCTGGTACACAACATAGCATACATGATAGACCCTATGGCCGAGGCATAGGGGACGACACTCATCTTTTCTCTATCTTCTGCCGTGGTCGGGCATTGAGCCGTGCTCAATCTCGTACCTTGCAATACAGGCAAGAACCCCTTCTTTGACTGATCTATATTGAACTTCTTCAATATCTTGACAAGGTACGTACTCTGTGAAAGACCAATGAGGCGTCTCGATCTATCTCTATAGATCTTGATGCCTAATATGTAAGAAGCTTCTCCAAGATCCTTCATTGAAAAACACTTGTTCAAGTAGGCCTTTATGCTTTCCAAGAATTCTATATCATTTCCCATCAACAGTATGTCATCCACATACAATATGAGAAATGCTACAGAGCTCCCACTCACTTTCTTGTAAATGCAGGCTTCTCCATAAGTCTGCGTAAACACAAACGCTTTGATCATCTCATCAAAACGAATGTTCCAACTCCGAGATGCTTGCACCAGCCCATAGATCGAGCATTGGAGCTTGCACACCTTGTAAGCATTCTTAGGATCGACAAAACCTTCCGGCTGCATCATATACAATTCTTCCTTAAGGAAACCATTAAGGAATGCCGTTTTGACGTCCATTTGCCATATCTCATAATCATAGAATGCAGCAATTGCTAACATGATTCGGACGGACTTCAGCTTCGCTACGGGTGAGAAAGTCTCATCGTAGTCAACCCCTTGAACTTGTTGATAACCCTTAGCGACAAGTCGAGCATTATAGATGGTTACATTACCATCCGCGTATGTCTTCTTCTTAAAGATCCATTTATTTTCTATGGCTCGCCGATCATCGGGCAAGTCAGTCAAAGTCCATACTTCGTTTCATACATGGATCCTATCTCGGATTTCATGGCTTCCAGCCATTTGTCGGAATCTGGGCCCGCCATCGCTTCTTCATAGTTCGAAGGTTCACCGTTGTCTAACAACATGATTTCTAGGACAGGGTTGCCGTACCACTCTAGTGTGGAACGTGTCCTTGTGGACCTACAAAGTTTAGTAGAAACTTGATCTGAAGTTTCATGATCATCATCATTAACTTCCTCTCTAGTCGGTGCAGGCACCTCAGGAACATTTCCTTGAGCTGCGCCACTTACCGGTTCAAGAGGTAATACTTCATCGAGTTCTACTTTCCTCCCACTTATTTTTTTGAGAGAAACTCTTTCTCTAGAAAGGATCCATTCTTGGCAACAAAGATCTTACCTTCGGATCTGAGGTAGAAGGTATACCCAATAGTTTTTTAGGGTATCCTATGAAGATGCACTTTTCCGATTTGGGTTCGAGCTTTTCAGGTTGAAGTTTCTTGACATAAGCATCGCATCCCCAAACTTTTAGAAACGACAGCTTAGGTTTCTTCCCAAACCATAATCTCAACGGATTTCGACGGAGCCCTATTTAAAGTGAATGTGGCAGTCTCTAAAGCAAAGGCCCAAAATGACAGCGGTAAATCGGTAAGAGACATCATAGATCACACCATATCCAATAGAGTGCGATTACGACGTTCGAACACACCATTACGCCGAGGTGTTCCAGGCGGCGTGAGTTGTGAAACTATTCCACATTTCCTTAAGTGTGTGCCAAATTCGTGACTCAAGTATTCTCCCTCACGATCTGATCGCAAGAACTTGATTTTCCTGTCACGTTGATTCTCAACCTCACTCTTAAATTCCTTGAACTTTTCAAAGGTCCCAGACTTGTGTTTCATTAAGTAGACATACCCATATCTACTCAAGTCATCAGTGAGGGTGAGAACATAACGGTAGCCACCGCGAGCCTCAACACTCATTGGGCCGCACACATCAGTATGTATGATTTCCAATAAGTTGGTTGCTTGCTCCATTGTTCCTTAGAACGGAGTCTTGGTCATTTTACCCATGAGGCATGGTTCACACATGTCAAATGATTCATAATCAAGAGACTCCAAAAGTCCATCTGCATGGAGCTTCTTCATGCGTTTGACACCTATGTGACCAAGGCGGCAGTGCCACAAGTATGTGGGACTATCATTATCAACCTTACATCTTTTGGTATTCACACTATGAATATGTGTAACATTACGCTCGAGATTCATTAAGAATAAACCATTCACCAGCGGAGCATGACCATAAAACATATCTCTCATATAAATAGAACAACCATTATTCTCGGATTTAAATGAGTAGCCATCTCGAATTAAACGAGATCCTGATACAATGTTCATGCTCAAAGCTGGCACTAAATAACAATTATTGAGGTTTAAAACTAATCCCGTAGGTAAATGTAGAGGCAGCGTGCCAACGGCGATCACATCGACCTTGGAACCATTCCCAACGTGCATCGTCACCTCGTCCTTCGCCAGTCTCCGCTTATTCCGCAGCTCCTGCTTTGAGTTACAAATGTGTGCAACCGCATCGGTATCAAATAGCCAGGAGCTACTACGAGTACTGGTAAGGTACACATCAATTACATGTATATCACATATACCTTTAGTGTTGCCGGCCTTTTTGTCCGCTAAGTATTTGGGGTAGTTCCGCTTCCAGTGACCACTTCCCTTGCAATAAAAACACTCAGTCTCAGGCTTGGGTCCATTCTTTGACTTCTTCCCGGCAGCTTGCTTACCGGGCGCGGCAACTCCCTTGCCATCCTTCTTGAAGTTCTTTTTACCCTTGCCTTTCTTGAACTTAGTGGTTTTATTCACCATCAACACTTGATGTTCCTTTTTGATTTCCACCTCCGCTGATTTCGGCATTGAATATACCTCAGGAATGGTCTTTTCCATCCCCTGCATATTGAAGTTCATCACAAAGCTCTTGTAGCTCGGTGGAAGCGACTGAAGGATTCTGTCAATGACCGCGTCATCCGGGAGATTAACTCCCAACTGAGTCAAGCGCTTATGCAACCCAGACATTTTGAGTATGTGCTCATTGACAGAACTGTTTTCCTCCATCTTACAACTGAAGAACTTGTTGGAGACTTCATATCTCTCGACCCAGGCATGAGCTTGGAAAACCATTTTCAGCTCTTCGAACATCTCATATGCTCCGTGTTGCTCAAAACGCTTTTGGAGCCCCGGTTCTAAGCTGTAAAGCATGCCGCACTGAACGAGGGAGTAATCATCAGCACGTGACTGCCAAGCATTCATAACGTCTTGGTTCTCTGGGATGGGTGCGTCACCTACCGGTGCTTCTAGGACATAATCTTTCTTGGCAGCTATGAGGATGATCCTCAGGTTCCGGACCCAGTCCGTATAGTTGCTGCCATCATCTTTTAGCTTGGTTTTCTCTAGGAACGCGTTGAAGTTGAGGACAACGTGGGCCATTTGATCTACAAGACATATTGTAAAGATTTTAGACTAAGTTCATGATAATTAAGTTCATCTAATCAAATTATTCAATGAACTCCCACTCAGATAGACATCCCTCTAGTCATCTGAGTGAAACATGATCCGAGTCAACTAGGCCATGTCCAATCATCACGTGAGACGGACTAGTCAACATCGGTGAACATCTTCATGTTGATCGTATCTTCTATACGACTCATGCTCGACCTTTCGGTCTTCCGTGTTCCGAGGCCATGTCTATACATGCTAGGCTCGTCAAGTCAACCTAAGTGTATTGCGTGTGTAAATCTGGCTTACACCCATTGTATTCGAACGTTAGAATCTATCACACCCGATCATCACGTGGTGCTTCGAAACAACGAACCTTCGCAACGGTGCACAGTTAGGGGAACACTTTCTTGAAATTAGTATGAGGGATCATCTTATTTAAGCTACCGTCGTTCTAAGCAAATAAGATGTAAAACATGATAAACATCACATGCAATCAAATAGTGACATGATATGGCCAATATAATTTGCTCCTTTTGATCTCCATCTTCGAGGCTCCATGATCATTGTTGTCACCGTCATGACACCATGATGTCCATCATCATGATCTCCATCATCGTGTCTTCTTGAAGTTGTCTCGTCATCTATTACTTCTACTACTATGGCTAACGCTTTAGCAATAAAGTAAAGTAATTACATGACATTTATGTTGACACGCAGGTCATAAATAAATTAAGACAATTCCTATGGCTCCTGCCGGTTGTCATACTCATCGACATGCAAGTCGTGATTCCTATTACAAGAACATGATCAATCTCATACATCACATATATCATTCATCACATCCTTTTGGCCATATCACATCACATGGCACTTGCTGCAAAAACAAGTTAGACGTCCTCTAATTGTTGTTGCAAGTTTTTACGTGGCTGCTATAGGTTTCTAGCAAGAACGTTTCTTACCTACGCCAAAACCACAACGTGATATGCCAATTTCTATTTACCCTTCATAAGGACCCTTTTCATCGAATCCGATCAGACTAAAGTGGGAGAGACAGACACCCGCCAGCCACCTTATGCAACTAGCGCATGTCAATCGGTGGAACCAGTCTCACGTAAGCGTACGTGTAAAGTCGGTCCAGGCCGCTTCATCCCACGATGCCGCCGAATCAAGATAAGACTAGCAACGACAAGTAAATTGACAATATCGACGCCCACAACTGCTTTGTGTTCTACTCGTGCATAGAAACTACGCATAGACCTAGCTCACGATGCCACTGTAGGGGAACGTAGCAGAATTTTAAAATTTTCTACGCATCACCAAGATCAATCTATGGAGTCATCTAGCAACGAGGGAGAGAGGAGTGCATCTACATACCCTTGTAGATCGCGAGCGGAAGCATTCAAGAGAACGGGGTTGATGGAGTCGTACTCGTCGTGATCCAAATCACCGATGACCTAGTGCTGAACGGACGACACCTCCGCGTTCAACACACGTACGGTTGGGAAGACATCTCCTCCAACTTGATCCAGCAAGGGGGAAGGAGAGGTTGATGGAGGTCCAGCAGCACGACGGCGTGGTGGTGGAAACTACGGCGATCTCGGCAGGGCTTCGCCGAGCACTGCGAGAAGGAGAGGTGTCACGGGAGGGAGAGGGAGGCGCCTGTGGTTAGGGTGCGGCTGCCCTCACTCCCCCCACTATATATAGGACCCCTAGGTGGGGGATCCGGCCCTAGGAGATTGAATCTCCAATGGGGGGCGGCGGCCAAGGGGGGTGGAGTGCCCCCCAAGCCAAGTGGGGCGCCCCCCACCCCTAGGGTTTCCAACCCTAGGCGCAGGGGGAGGCCCATTGGGGGCGCACCAGCCCACTAGGGGCTGGTTCTCCTCCCACTTCAGCCCATGGGGCCCTCCGGGATAGGTGTCCCCACCCGGTGGACCCCCGGGACCCTTCCAGTGGTCCCGGTACTATACCCATTACCCCGAAAACCTCCCCGATGGTCGAAACTTGACTTCCTATATATAAATCTTCACCTCTGGACCATTCCGGAACTCCTCGTGACGTTCGGGATCTCATCCGGGATTCCGAACAACTTTCAGGTTACTGTATACTAATATCTCAACAACCCTAGCGTCACTGAACCTTAAGTGTGTAGATCCTACGGGTTCGGGAGACACACAGACATGACCGAGACGACTCTCCGGTCAATAACCAACAGCGGGATCTGGATACCCATGTTGGATCCCACATGCTCCTCGATGATCTCATCGGATGAACCATGATGTCGAGGATTCAATCAATCCATATACAATTCCCTTTGTCAATCGTTACGTTACTTGCCCGAGACTCTATCGTCAGTATCCCAATACCTTGTTCAATCTTGTTACCGGCAAGTCACTTTACTCGTACCATAATGCATGATCCCGTGATCAACCACTTGGTCACATTGAGCTCATTATGATGATGCATTACCGAGTGGGCCCGGAGATACCTCTCCGTCATACGGAGTGACAAATCCAAGTCTCGATTCGTGCCAACCCAATAGACACTTTCGGAGATACCCGTAGTGTACCTTTATAGTCACCCAGTTACGTTGTGACGTTTGGCACACCCAAAGCACTCCTACGGTATCCGGGAGTTGCACAATCTCATGGTCTAAGGAAATGATACTTGACATTCGGAAAAGTTATATCAAACGAACTACACGATCTTTGAGTTATGCTTAGGATTGGGTCGTGTCCATCACATCATTCTCCTAATGATGTGGTCCCGTTATCAATGACATCCAATGTCCATAGTCAGGAAACCATGACTATCTTTTGATTAACGAGCTAGTCAACTAGAGGTTCACTAGGGACGTGTTGTGGTCTATGTATTCACACATGTATTACGACTTCCGGATAACACAATTATAGCATGAATTATAGACAATTATCATGAACAAAGAAATATAATAATAACCATTTTATTATTGCCTCTAGGGCATATTTCCAACATTATCATGATATAAGGAAATAAATAATAACTTTATTATTGCCTCTAGAGCATATTTCCTTCAGCTGGAACCTGCAAGCATTCAGTTCAAGAGAGAAGACAAGGTAATATGGGCTCTTTGTTAGATCAACAATAATGCATATGAGAGCCACTTTAACATTTTCATTATGGTCTTCTCCTCTCAACCCCCAAAGAATAAGAGAGAAATAAAACTATTTACACGGGAAAGCTCCCAACAAGGAAAAGAAGAATGAGAAATCTTTTTGGGTTTTCTTTTTAATTACTACTACTACAGGCATGGAAAGTAAACTAACTAAAGGCTACAACTATATTTTTTGTTTTTCTTAAGGTTTATCAAACACACAAGAAGAAAGCATATAAAGGGAAATAAACTAGCATGGATGATACAATGAAAAAGTATGAGCACCGACAACTAGCATCAGTGTGTGAATGTAAATGTAATGTCGGTGAGAAATACGTACTCCCCCAAGCTTAGGCTTTTGGCCTAAGTTGGCCTATGGCCACGGTTGGC
This sequence comes from Triticum aestivum, assembly GCF_018294505.1. Taxonomy (NCBI): domain Eukaryota; kingdom Viridiplantae; phylum Streptophyta; class Magnoliopsida; order Poales; family Poaceae; genus Triticum; species Triticum aestivum. Next base: position 187,071,916 of record NC_057809.1, on the reverse strand, counting down.
CTGGCGGATATCCAAAGTAATAGTTGGGGTCGTACTGAGAAGAATCCCCCTGGTGCCACTGATTGGCGATCTCTTCCGGGTTCCACTGATAAACAGACTGCTGGTGAGGATCAAATTGTGGTTCCGGCTCTAGCTCTGTAGCTGGTGTGGGGTTTCGGTAGGCGTGAATGGCCTCCGGCGGAACAAGGTACTTGCCTGCAGATAAGTCAAACAAGGAAGGAGCAGGCAAAGTAATAGTCTCAGGGTGATTTTTATCAAATATCATCTTGTACTTAAGCATCTTTTCCTTATTCTTAACAATAAAATCATGTGCTACCATACTCTTATAGTCTAGAAAAACAGGAGGCAACAACTTCTCTTCCTTCTCATAATGCCTAATAGGTATGTTAAAATGTGCAGCGAGGCGCGAGGCGAAGATGCCTCCAAGGACGGGGCCTTTAGTACGGTTAAGATTTAACCGCTTTGCAACAATAGATCGCATACTAAATGTGTCATCACGGAACAAGGCATGGCACAAACTAACAATATCAGGGGCACTAAGGTTGCCACAGTTTCCGCGACCAATTAAGCATCTACTAGCAAATATTGCGAAGTAACGTAAAACAGGAAAATGTATGCTAGTAATTCTTGCATCGGAAAGTTTCCTCGTTTCCCCTACAGCAATTGTATCAATAAACCCTTCCACATCATCAGGATGTGGTTCTTCTACACTGCCCTCAATAGGGATCAAACAAAACCGACAAAAATCGCGAAGTGACATCTCCTTATGCTCATCATATAAATAAAATTCCACCGTAGGTGGTGAGCTCCTAGCATGGAAATGAAAGTTTTGCACAAAGATATTGGTGAGTAAGAGATACTGTTCGCGTTGGTCGTGGAGGAAGGCGGTGAGGCCTGCATTCTCATCCAATTCATAGAAATCATCATAAATCCCAGCCGCTCTCAAGAAATCATCACAAGGCCATTCACACGGCCGGGCCTCCGTGGTGCGAGGGAGATTATACTTGGTCTTCTTGTTCTCTTCACTTTGTTTATCCTTCGAGCTTCGGCTCGATGAGCCCCTCAAAAATATCTTCATCTTTTTTTGAAAATAACTGAAATTTTTAGTAACTTCATAATAAAAGTGAACCAAACTCAACAAAATTGATAGCAACTACTCCTACAAGTGCCTAGAGGATATATCATGCATTAAAACTACTTTTGACCATATAAATTTGACATGCAAGCTCAAGAACAGGGTCACCTAAGCAGCAAAAATTTGCAATTAATAAAGCACTAGAACAAAAACTAATTGGACCATTGGAGGAGTCACATACCAAAGAACAATACCCCAAAGCAGTTTTGGGAATGGAGCTTTGAGCAAGGAGATCAAAAATGGCAGCAAGATGAGCTTGGACTCGGGTTTGAGCTGGCTAGTGATGTTTTGGGGAGGAAGAAGGAGTGTGTGGTAGCTAGAATAAGTGGAGGGGAGCCACCGTGGGCCCATGAGGCAGGGTGCACGCCCAGGACCCTCGTGGCCAGGTGCCTGCTCCCCTGGTGTGTTCTCAGTGCCAAATATTCTCAAATATTCTAGAAAAAAAATCATATTTAATTTTCAGGGCATTTGGAGAACTTTTATTTTCGGGGTATTTTTTATTGCATTGATAATTCAGAAAACAGACAGAATATACTATTTTGCCTTATTTAATATAAATAACAGAAAGTAAAAAGAGGGTACAGATAGTTGTATTTTCTAACTTCATCGATCTCATGCTCATCAAAAGGAATCCACTAACAAGGTTGATCGGGTCTTGTTACCAAACTCATTTCGAGTAACATGAAACCAGAGAAATTTCGAATAACACTATGTTACCTCAACGGGGATATGCATGTCCCCAACAATAAGAATATCATATTTCTTCTTGACAGTAGGAAGACGAAATTCGAAACCTCCAATAGTAATTGTTGAAATTTTTCCAATAGAATTGATACTGTGGACTTGAGGTTGTTTCCTCGGAAAGTGTACCGTATGCTCATTACCATTAACATGAAAAGTGACATTGCCTTTGGTGCAATCAATAACAGCCCCTGCAATATTCAAAAAGGGTCTTCAAAGAATAATAGACATACTATCGTCCTCGGGAATATCAAGAATAACAAAGTCCGTTAAAATAGTAACGTTTGCAACCACAACAGGCACATCCTCACAAATACCGACAGGTATAGCAGTTGATTCATTAGCCATTTGCAAAGATATGTCAGTAGGTGTCAACTTATTCAAATCAAGTCTACGATATAAGGAGAGAGGCATAACACTACCACCGGCTCCAAGATCACATAAAGCAGTTTTAACATAGTTTCTTTTAATGGAGCATGGTATAGTTGGTACTCCTGGATCTCCAAGTTTCTTTGGTATTCCACCCTTAAAAGTGTAATTAGCAAGCATGGTGGAAATTTCAGCTTCCGGTATCTTTCTCTTATTTGTAACAATATCTTTCATATATTTAGCATAAGGATTCATTTTAAGCATATCAGTCAAACGCATACGCAAAAAGATAGGTCTAATCATTTCAGCAAAGCGCTCAAAATCCTCATCATCCTTTTTCTTAGATGGTTTAGGAGGAAAAGGCATGGGTTTCTGAACCCATGGTTCTCTTTCTTTACCGTGCTTCCTAGCAACAAAGTCTCTCTTATCATAACGTTGATTCTTGATTGTGGGTTATCAAGATCAACAGCAGGTTCAATCTCTACATCATTATCATTACTAGGTTGAGCATCAACATGAATATCATCATTAACATTATCACTAGGTTCATGTTCATTACCAGACTGTGTTTCAGCATCAGAAATAGAAATATCATTGGGATTCTCAGGTGCGTCAACAACAGGTTCACTAGAAGCATGCAAAGTCCTACCATTTTTCTTTTTCTTCCTTTTAGATGGACTAGGTGCATCAATATTAGTTCTCTGAGAATCTTGCTCAATTCTCTTAGGGTGGCCCTCAAGATACAAAGGCTCCTGAATCATTTTACCACCTCTAGTCATAACTCTAACAACATTATCATTCTTATTATTTAATTCATTGAGAAAATCATTCTGAGCTTTAAGTACTTGTTCTACTTGAGTGGTAACCATAGAAGCATGTTTACTAATAAGTTTAAGTTCACCTTTAACATTAGCCATATAATCACTCAAGTGTTCAATCATGTAAGCATTATGTTTCAATTGTCTAGCAACATAAGAATTAAAGTCTTCTTGTTTAACCATAAAGTTATCAAATTCATCCAAACATTGGCTAGCATACTTAGCAGGAGGGATTTCAGCTTTATCATATCTATAGAGAGAATTTACCTTTACTACCTGTGTTGGGTTATCGAGACCATGTGTTTTTTCAATAGGTGATGAATTAAGACCATGTATTTCTTCAATAGGAGGCAAATTCTTATCATCTTAAGCTTTAATACCTTTTTCTTTCATAGATTTCTTTGCCTCTTGCCTATCTTCAGGACTGAGAAATAGAATACCCCTTTTCTTCGGAGTTGGCTTAGGAGTTGGTTCAGGAAGTGTCCAATTATTTTCATTGGTCAACATATTATTCAATAGAATTTTAGCTTGATCAATAGTTCTTTCGCTGAAAACACAACCAGCACAATTATCCAGGTAATCTCTGGAAGCATCGGTTAGTCCATTATAAAAGATATCAAGTATTTCATTTTTCTTGAGAGGATGATCAGGAAAAACATTAAGTAATTGGAGAAGCCTCCCCCAAGCTTGTGGGAGACTCTCTTCTTAAATTTTCACAAAATTATATATCTCCCTTAAAGCAGCCTGTTTCTTATGAATGGGGAAATATTTAGCAAAGAAGTAGTAAATCATATCCCGGGGACTACGCACACAACCAGGATCAAGAGAATTAAACCATATCTTAGCATCACCCTTTAATGAGAACGGAAATAATTTAAGGATATAATAGTAGCGAGTTTTCTTATCATTAGTGAACAAGGTGGCTATATCATTTAATTTAGTAAGATGTGCCACAACAGTTTCAGATTCATAGCCATAGAAAGGATCAGATTCAACCAAAGTAATTAACTCAGGATCAACAGAGAAATCATAGTCCTTATCAGTAACAAAGATAGGTGAAGTAGCATTAGCAAGATCATATTTCATTCTAGCATTCAAAGTTTTTTGTTTCAGCTTAGCTAAAAGTTTCTTAAGATCACTCCTATCATTGCAAGCAAGAAAGTCTCTAGCAGTTTCTTCATCCATAACATAACCCTCGGGAACAATAGGCAATTCATATCTAGGGGGAGAATCTTCATCATCACTTTCATCAATATTATCAGTTTCAATAATTTCATTCTCTCTAGCCCTAGAAAGTTGTTCATCAAGAAATTCACCAAGTGGCACAGTAGTATCAAGCATAGAAGTAGTTTCATCATAAGTATCATGCATAGCAGAAGTGGTATCGTCAATAACATGCGACATATCAGAATTAATAGCAGAAGCAGGTTTAGGTGTCGCAAGCTTACTCAAAAGAGAAGGTGAATCAAGTGAAGAGCTAGATGGCAGTTCCTTACTTCCCCTCGTAGTTGAGGGAAAAATCTTGGTTCTTTGATCTTTCAAGTTCTTCATAATGATAAGCAGATATAAATCCCAAGTGACTCAAAGAATAGAGCTATGCTCCCCGGCAACGGCGCCAGAAAATGTTCTTGATAATCCACAAGTATAGGGGATCGCAACAGTTTTCGAGGGTAGAGTATTCAACCCAAATTTATTGATTCGACATAAGGGGAGCCAAAGAATATTCTCAAGTATTAACAGCTGAGTTGTTAATTCAACCACACCTGGAAACTTAATATCTGCAGCAAGGTATTTAGTAGCAAAGTAATATGATAGTAGTGGTAACGGTGGCAAAAGGTAATGGCAGCAAAAGTACTATTTTTGGGTTTTGTAGTGAGTGTAATAGTAGCAACGGAAAAGTAAATAAGCGAAGAACAATATATGAAAAGCTCGTAAGCATTGGATCGGTGATGGAGAATTATGCCGGATGCGATCGATCATGTAACAGTCATAGCCTAGGGTGACACAGAACTACCTCCAGTTCATCAATGTAATGTAGGCATGTATTCCGAATATAGTCAAACGTGCTTATGGAAAAGAACTTGCATGACATCTTTTGTCCTACCCTCCCGTGGCAGTGGGGTCCTAATGGAAACTAAGGGATATTAAGGCCTCCTTTTAATAGAGTACCGGAACAAAGCATTAACACATAGTGAATACATGAACTCCTCAAACTACGGTCATCACTGGGAGTGGTCCCGATTATTGTCACTTTGGGGTTGCAGGATCATAACACATAATAGGTGACTATGGACTTGCAAGATAGGATCAAGAATTCTCATATATTGATGAAAACATAATAGGTTCAGATATGAAATCATGGCACTTGGGCCCTAGTGACAAGCATTAAGCATAGCAAAGTCATAGCAACATTAATCTCAGAACATAGTGGACACTAGGGATAAAACCCTAACAGAACTAACTCGATTACATGATAAATCTCATCCAACCCATCACCGTCCAGCAAGCCTACGATGGAATTACTCACACACGGCGGTGAGCATCATGAAATTGGTGATGGAGGAAGGTTGATGATGACAATGGCGACGGATTCCCCTCTTCGGAGCCCCGAACGGACTCCAGATCAGCCCTCCCGAGAGAGTTTAGGGCTTGGCGGCGGCTCCGTATCGTAAAATGCGATGAATCCTTCTCTCTATTTTTTCTCCCCGAAAGTGAATATATGGAGTCAAGGTTGAGGTCGGTGGAGCGTCAGGGGGCCCACAAGGCAGGGGGGCGCGCCCAGGGGGGTAGGGCGCGCCCCCACCCTCGTGGACAGGTGGAGCCCCCCTGACATGGATCTTTCTTCCAGTATTTTTTATATATTCCAAAATAATTCTCCGTTAGTTTTCAGGTCATTCCGAGAACTTTTATTTCTGCACAAAGTAACACCATGGCAATTCTGCTGAAACAGCGTCAGTCCGGGTTAGTTCCATTCAAATCATGCAAGTTAGAGTTCAAAACAGGGGCAAAAGTGTTTGGAAAAGTAGATACGACAGAGACGTATCAGGTCTAGCTTTGAGCTTCTTCATGGGAGTGGCAACTTGCTTGCCTTTTTTCTTTGAAGTTCCTCTTTCTTTCCCTTTGCCCTTTTCTTGAAACTAGTGGTCTTGTTAACCATCAACACTTGATGCTATTTCTTGATTTCTACCTTCACCGATTTCAGCATCGTGAAGAGCTTGGGAATTACTTTCATCATCCCTTGCATATTATAGTTCATCACTAAGTTCTAGTAACTTGGTGGTAGTGACTAGAGAACTTTATCAATTACTATCTTATTCTGAAGATTAACTCCCACTTGATTCAAGCAATTGTAGTACCCAGACAATCTGAGCACATGCTCACTGGTTGAGCTATTCTCCTCCACCTTGTAGGCAAAGTACTGTCAAAGGTCTCATACCTCTCGACACGGGCATGAGTATGAAATACCAATTTCAACTCTTAGAACATCTTATATGTTCCGTGGCATTCAAAACATTTTTGAAGTCCCGGTTCTAAGCCATAAAGCATGGTGCACTAAACTATTAAGTAGTCATCATACCGAGCTTTGTCAAACGTTCATAACGTGTGCATCTACTCCTGCAATAGGCCTGTCACCTAGTGGTGCATCAAGGACATAATTCTTCTATGCAGCAATGAGGATGATCCTTAGATCATGAACCTAGTTCGCATCATTGCTACTATCATCTTTCAACATAGTTTTTCTCTAGGAACATATCAAAAATAAACGGGGAGCTACATTGCGAGCTATTGATCTACAACATAGTTATGCAAATACTATCAAGACTAAGTTCATGATAAATTAAAGTTCAATTAATCATATTACTTAAGAACTCCCACTTAGATATACATCCCTCTAGTCATCTAAATGATCACGTGATCCAAATCAACTAAACCACGTCCGATCATCACGTGAGATGGAGTAGTTTTCAATGGTGGACATCACTATGTCGATCATATCTACTATATGATTCACGCTTGACCTTTTGGTCTCCAGTGTTTCGAGGCCATATCTGCATATCCTAGGCTCGTCAAGTTTAACCCGAGTATTCCACGTGTGCAAAATTGGCTTGCACCCGTTGTATGTGAACGTAGAGCTTATCACACCCGATCATCACGTGGTGTCTCGGCACGATGAACTATCGCAACGGTGCATACTCAGGGAGAACACTTATACCTTGAAATTTAGTGAGAGATCATCTTATAATGCTGCCGCAAAACTAAGCAAAAGAAGATACATAAAGGATAAACATCACATGCAATCAAAATATGTGACATGATATGGCCATCATCATCTTGTGCCTTTGATCTCCATCTCCAAAACACCGTCATGATCTGTATCGTCACCGGCATGACACCATGATCTCCATCATCTTGATCTCTATGAACGTATCGTCACATGGTCGTCTCACCAACTATTGCTTTTGCAACTATTACTATCGCATAGCGATAAAGTAAAGCAATTATATGGCGCTTGCATCTTATGCGTTAAAGAGACAACCATAAGGCTCCTGCCAGTTGCCGATAACTTTAACAAAACATGATCATCTCATACAATAACTTATATCTCATCACTTCTTGACCATATCACATCACAACAAGCCCTGCAAAAACAAGTTAGACGTCCTCTACTTTGTTGTTGCAAGTTTTACGTGGCTGCTACGGGCTGAGTAAGAACCGTTCTTACCTACGCATCAAAAACCACAACACGGTATAGTGATTGCTTTTTCATCTTCATAAAGAACCCTTTTCATTGAATCCGATTCAACTAAAGTTGGAGAAACTGACACCCACCAGACACCTGTGTGCGAAGCACGTCGGTAGAACCAGTCTCGTGTAAGCGTACGCGTAATGTCGGTCTGGGCCGCTTCATCCAACAATACCGCCGAATCAAGAATCAACTAGTGACGGCAAGCAATATGTATATACCCACACCCACAACTCCTTTGTGTTCTACTCGTGCATATAACATCTACGCATATACCTGGCTCGGATGCCACTGTTGGGGAACACAGTAATTTAAAAAAAATTCCTACGCACATGCAAGATCATGGTGATGCATAGCAACGACAGGGAGAGTGTTGTCCACGCACCCTCGTAGACCGTAAGTGGAAGCGTTATGACAACGCGGTTGATGTAGTCATACGTCTTCACGATCGACCGATCCTAGTATCGAAAGTATGACACCTCCGCGATCTGCACACGTTCGGCTCGATGACGTCCCACGAACTCACGATCCAGCAGAATGTCGAGGGAGAGCATCGTCAGCACGACGGCGTGATGACCGTGATGATGATGCTACCGGAACAGGGCTTCGCCTTAGCACCGCTACGATATGACCGAGGTGGATTATGGTGGAGGGGGGCACCGCACACGGCTAAGAGATCAATGATCAACTTGTGTGTCTATGGGGTGCCCCTGGCCACGTATATAAAGGATGGAGGGAGGAGGAGGCCGGCCCTCATAGGGCGCGCCCAAAGTGTCGAGCCCTACTAGGACTCCCTAGTCCTAGTAGGATTCCACCTCGCACATGGAATAGGAAAAAGGGAAGGGAGAAGGAGAAGGAAGGAAGGGGGCGCCCCCTTTCCCTTGTCCAATTCGGACCAGTCCATGGGGAAGGGGCACGGCCACCCTTGAGGCCTTTCTCTCCTTTCCCGTATGGCCCATTAAGGCCCAATACGAATTCCCGTAACTCTTCGGTACTCCGAAAAATACCCGAATCACTCGGAACCTTTCCGATGTCCGAATGTAGCCTTCCAATATATCGATCTTTACGTCTCGACCATTTCGAGACTCCTCGTCATGTCCCCGATCTCATCCGGGACTCCGAACAAACTTAGGTATATCAAAACACATAAACTCATAATACCAATCGTCACCGAATATTAAGCGTGCGGACCCTATGGGTTCGAGAACTATGTAGACATGACCGAGACACGTCTTCGGTCAATAAGCAATAGCGGAACCTGGATGTTCATATTGGCTCCCACATATTCTACGAAGATCTTTCTTGGTCAAACCGCATAATGATACATGTTGTTCCCTTTGTCATCGGTATGTTACTTGCCCGAGATTCGATCGTCGGTATCCTCATACCTAGTTCAATCTCGTTACCGGCAAGTCTCTTTACTCGTTCTGTAATGCATCATCCCACAACTAACTCATTAGTCACAATGCTTGCAAGGCTTAGAGTGATGTGCATTGTCGAGAGGGCCCAGAGATACTTCTCCGATACACGGAGTGACAAATCCTAATCTTGATCTATGCCAACTCAACAAACACCATCAGAGACACATGTAGAGCATCTTTATAATCACCCAGTTATGTTGTGACGTTTGATAGCACACAAGGTGTTCCTCCGGTATTCGAGAGTTGCATAATCTCATAGTCAGAGGAACATGTATAAGTTATGAAGAAAGCAGTAGCAATAAAACTGAACGATCATTATGCTAAGCTAACGGATGGGTCTTGTCCATCACATCACTCTCTAATGATGTGATCCTGTTCATCAAATGACAACACATGTCCATGACTAGGAAACTTAACCATCTTTGATTAATGAGCTAGTCAAGTAGAGGCATACTAGGGACACTCTGTTTGTCTATGTATTCACACATGTACTAAGTTTCCGGTTAATACAATTCTAGCATGAATAATAAACATTTATCATGATACAAGGAAATATAAATAACAACTTTATTATTGCGTCTAGGGCATATTTCCTTCAATAACCGGGATAAGACACGAGAAAATCGCGTTTTAAGGGCCGAAATCGGCTGCGGCTGAACAGAGCCCGCAAAGTCGAGTGGTAAAAGTGAACATTCTTTGCTCCTCAAATCGTAAAACCACACCATGCAATTGACCATGATATTAACAAATAAAGCACAAATTCGAAGAATTCAAACACAGTTTTGGCGATATTTGAACATAGTTTTCGCACCAAAACTCAAAAAACATCACAGCCATCATCACTCCATCACCATCATGACAAGATGAAATCTTCACCGCCACCATTGGCAACACCACTTGCCGAACCACCACCGAACATTGGCACCGCATGGCCTCTTGCGGCTATCCTCCTCCTCTCCAAGATCTCCAACCTTGCAATGCCATGCCATTCTTTGGTGACCTAATTCATCTCATTTCGATTCATCATCATGATCTTGTTTTCCTCGGCAAGAAGCTTGGACATGGCTTTGTTCTCGTCGGCCATGCCTCTTCTCTCCTCAATGGCGGTCTTGCACATGGTCTCCTACTTGAGTAGTTGCCACTTCTCTTGCTTCTCTTGAGCCTTCTTCTCGGCCAAGTCATTTTTTGCCTCCAATGTCTTGATCACCAATAGTTCATTGGACTTGACCATGTGATCTAGGTTGTCCCGCAAGCTTTAGGCCCCCGCTTCCTTCCTGATCTTGTCCTTGGCCTTTTTGTTTCCATCGAGCTTGTTCTTGTTTCTTGGGCCATCGTCATCTTCATCTTCATCATCATCAATCTTGGTGAGAGCACCTCTCTTCGGCGGGGATTGTTTGTCAATCAACTTCCACTTCTCGCTTTCCTTGAGAGTTCCCAACAATGCTCTAGTTCAAATGCCTTATTAATGGAAGCTTCCATGTCTTTGTACATGTCTTGCGCAATTTTGTCCTACAAAATGAAATTATGCAACCACTCCGATGGCTAGAAAAGATTTGCACAACTTGAGACATGAAAACAAACTCACGCTAGTAGAAAAACTACTTTACGTGAGCCACATTAGTCCCGGTTTGTAAATGGACCGGTATTAATGTGACCATTAGTGCCGGTTCCAATGACTAGGGGGGCGGGAATCATTAGTCTCGGTTCGTGTTGAACCTCTAGCACCGGTTCGTGACACAAACCGGGACTAAAGGTGTGGTGGCAGGCTTGTGTCAGGCTAGGGGCCCACTGGCACATTTAGTCCTGGTTCGTGTCACAAACCGGGACTATAGATGCACCTTTAGTCTCGGTTTGTATAACCAACCGAGAGTAAAGATGCTCCTATATAAACCCTTCATCGAGCCCGAGCTCTTTGTTCTTCCGCTCTTGCTCGAGCTCATCCAACATTTTTGCGAAAAATTGTCAAGGTTTGAAGGACCCCATCCATCCAAGTGTTCACAAAGGTTAGCAACTTTGTCATTTCATCTCTCATTGCTAGATTAGCTCTTGCAATGCTCTATAGGTATAGTGATTTGTGGGTTTTAGTTTGGGAGTATTTATATGTGGTAGTTTATTTGATTTATATGCAATTTGAGCTCAAATTAACTTCTTAGTTTGCATGTGTAGGTGTGGTTTACTTAGTGCCTTCCCGTCCCCATTCTAACCACCGTCGATTGCCCGCATCGCCTCGTCGTCGGCACCACCTTAATGAGCCTCTTGTTCTTATCCTTCTTATAGAAAATTCATGTTTGTGTGATTTAGATAGTTACTTGTATAATTTTCTTACCGGTATGTTGTTTGTTATACATAGTGGCATGGTTTTGATATCCGTCCCCGTCGGCCCTCGTCCGGTTTATGATTCGAATGTGGTATATTCTGTTTATTAGTATTTGTTGCATTTCAAGTTTATGATAAATTATGCCCATCAAGTTGACATAGATATTTTTATCTAGGAGGTATGTCAACCGGAAATTCCAACCGACCTCTTCTCGAGAGGTTAAATTTAGTTGAAAAAGAAAACAATTACTTGAAATTTTTTTTGAAAAAAATTGAGTAGGAGAAGATGGAATTGGAGTTGCATGTTGCCGATGTCGTCGATGATCACAAAATCAAGATGGATGCAATGCGCTCGAAGATTAGAAAGATTAGAAAATCTACCATTGATAGTGAGGCTTGGTATCATTATGTTGTTGGATCAATTGTTACCTTAGTTGCAATCTTGATCGCATTTGTTGTTGCATTTAAATGCTTTGGCTAGAGAGTTTGTATGTTGTTTTATGAGAATAAGTGTGTATGAACTTTATGTATGAACTTGTATTAATTTGGTCTTTTCGGTGTTGTGTAATGAAGATGAGCCGGCAATGGGTGTACGATGACCGATGCTCTCCCCAGTTCATTAATGGCGTGCATACTTTTCTGATTACGACTGAGGCAAACAAGCGACCGGATGGTTTTATGTGTTGTCCATGTGCTGACTGTAAGAATGATTGAAATTACTCTAACTCGACAACCATTCACATCCACCTGTTTGAGTCCGGTTTCATGTCCGGCTATAACTGCTGTACCAAGCACGGAGAAAGAGGGGTCCTAATGGAAGAGAATAAAGAAGAAGAGGATGACAAAGGCTATCCTAGACATGGGTTCCCTGAATACTATGGTACAACAATGGGGGAAGAAGCTGAACCGGCAATGCGGGAAGAAGCTGAAGAAGAGGCATCGGATGAGCCCGCTGATGATCTTGGTCGGGCCATTGCCGATGCAAAGAGAAACTGCGCAAGTGAAAAGGAGAGGCTGAAATTGCGACGCATGTTAGAGGATCACAAGAAATTGTTGTACCCAAATTGCGAAGCTGACAAGAAAAAGCTAGGCACCACCCTGGAATTGCTGCAATGGAAGGCAGAGAATGGTGTATCTGACAAGGGATTTGAAAAGTTACAGATAATGTTAAAGAAGATGCTTCCAAAGGACAACGAATTGCCCGACAGTATGTACAAAGCAAAGAAGGATGTGTGCCCTGTAGGATTAGAGGTGCAGAAGATACATGCATGCCCTAATGACTGCATCCTCTACCGCGGTGAGTATAATGATTTGAATGCATGACTGGTATGCGGTGCAATGCGCTATAAGATCAGCCGCGATGACCCTGGTGATGTTGAGGGTGAGCACCCCAGGAAGAAGATTCCTGCCAAGGTGATGTGGTATGCTCCTATAATACCACGGTTGAAACGTTTGTTCCAAAACAAAGAGCATGTCAAGTTGATGCGATGGGACAAAGAAGACCGTAAGAAAGATGGAAAGTTGAGAGTACCCGCTGACGGTCGCAGTGGAGAAAAATCGAGAGAAAGTGGGAGGACTTTGTAGATGACGCAAGGAACTTATGGTTTCGTCTAAGTGTAGATGGCATTAATCCTTTTGGGGAGCAGAGCAGCAATCATAGCACTGCTACCTCTTGAGCATGTGTTGGTTTTCCCTTGAAGAGGAAAGGGTGATGCAGCAAAGTAGCGTAAGTATTTCCCTCAGTTTTTTGAGAACCAAGGTATCAATCCAGTAGGAGATAACATGCAAGTCACCTAATACCTGCACAAACAATCAAGAACCTTGCAACCAATGCGATAAAGGGGTTGTCAATCCCTTCACGACCACTTGCAAAAGTGAGATCTGATAATAATAATAAGATAAATATTTTTGGTATTTTTGTTGTATAGATTGAAAAGTAAAGATTGCAAAATAAAATAAATAGTAAACTAGAATTTTAGATTAGAAGCTTATATGATATAAAATAGACCCGAGGGCCATAGGTTTCACTAGTGGCTTCTCTCATGATAGCATGTATTACGGTGGGTGAACAAATTACTGCCGAGCAATTGATAGAAAAGCGCATAGTTATGAGAATATCTAGGCATGGTCATGAACATAGGCATCACGTCCGTGTTAAGTAGACCGAAACGATTCTGCATCTACTACTATTACTCCACACATCGACCGCTATCCAACATGCATCTAGAGTATTAAGTTCATAAGAACAGAGTAATGCTTTAGGCAAGATGACATGATGTAGAGGGATAAACTCAAGCAATATGATATAAACCCCATATTTTTATCCTCGATGGCAACAATACAATACGTGCCTTGATGCCCCTACTGTCACTGGGAAAGGACACTGCAAGATTGAACCCAAAGCTAAGCACTTCTCCCATTGCAAGAAAGATCAATCTAGTAGGCCAAACTAAACCGATAATTCGAAGAGACTTGCAAAGATATCAAATCATGCATATAAGAATTCATAGAAGAACCAAATATTGTTCATAGATAAACTTGATCATAAATCCACAATTCATCTTATCTAGGCAAACCCACCGCAAAAGAATATTACATCGAATATATCTCCAAGAACATCGAGGAGAACTTTGTATTGAGAACCAAAGAGAGAGAAGAAGCCATCTAGCCAATAACTATGGACCCAAAGGTCTGTGCTCGACCACTCACACATCATCGGAGAGGATACGATGTTAATGTAGAAGCCCTCCATGATCGATTCCCCCTCCGGCAGATCGCCGGAAAAGGTCCCCAGATGGGATCGCATGGGTACAGAAGGTTGCGGTGGTGGAAAGGTGGTTTCGTGGCTCTCCTGGTTGTTTTTAGGGTATAAGAGTATATATAGGTGATAATCCCCAAGTGCAAGGAATCATCATAGCAATTTGCAAAGCTGGAAGGGATAAGTATGGAGTGTCGAACCCACAAGGAGCTAAAGGTAAGATCAATATTCTCTCAAGCCCTATCAGCCACTGATATGACTCTACATACACCGAAGGTTTGCTTCCAACTAGCAATGAGAAATAAAACTATGTTGTGTGTATGAAGAGGATAACTTTGTATGATATCGGAGAGCTAAAATATAAAAGTAGGTGCTGTTATCATGAAGTTTATAATATTACTATATATTATAAATAGAGAGTGTGGAATAATGGTGGATCGGTGTGTGGAATTGTCCTAGGCAATCGTTAACAAGACCAGTAATCACTATTGCAGTTTCATATGAGGGAGAGGCATAAGGTAACATACTTCTCTACTTGGATCATATGCACTTATGATTGGAACTCTAGCAAGCATCCGCGACTACTAAAGATCATTAAGGTAAAACCCAACCATAGCATTAAAGCATCAAGTCCTCTTTATCCCATACGCAACAACCCCCTTACTCGGGTTTGTGTTTTAGTCACTCACACAACCCACTATAAGCGAATCATAAACGTATCGCAACACCCTACAGCGGGAATCCCTCACGCTTGCGCGACACGGAGGGCACCATAGGACAGCACCAAAGTAAAACATACAACTCATACCAATCTAGATCATCAATCAACCCAAAGACAAAGGATATCTACTCAAAACATCATAGGATGGCAACACATCATTGGATCATAATATGTGGCATAAAGAACCATGTTCAAGTAGGGATTACAGCAGGGTGCGGGAGAGTGGACCGCGTAAAAGAAATGAGGATGGTGATGATGATGGTGATGTTGATGAAGACGATCACCGCGGCGATAATTCCCCTCTCAATGGCACTCCGGTGCCACCAAGAGAGAGGAGGAGATGTTCTCCCCCGTGTGCTTCCTCCTCCATGGCCTCCCCCCTAGATGGGGAGAGGTTCCCCCTCTGTTCCTTGGCCTTCATGGTGATGATGGCCCCTCCGGGATCCTCCTTCATGCCCTCCGATGATGATGGCCCCCTTCGGCAGGGTGCCAGAGAGGGCCTAGATTGGTTTTTGGTGGCTACGGAGGCTTCTGGCGGTGGAACTCCCGATCTAGTTTAATTTTCCAAGGTTTCTGTATTTATAGGAATTTTTAGCGTCGGTCTCACGTCAAGGAGGTGCCCAAGGCGTCCACGAGGCAGGCCCACGCGCCTGGGGGGGTGGGCGCGCCCCCCACCCTCGTGGATGCCCCGGGACTCTCCTGGCCCAACTCTTTTACTCCGGGGTCTTCTTTTGGTCCATAAAAAAGCATCAAGAATTGGCACATCAATTGGACTCCGTTTGATACTCCTTTTCTGTAAAACTCAAAAACAAGGAAAAAAACAGAAACTAGCACTGGG
>NC_057809.1:187040340-187056045 GCF_018294505.1 Triticum aestivum | reverse complement strand
CCCTCCGATGATGATGGCCCCCTTCGGCAGGGTGCCAGAGAGGGCCTAGATTGGTTTTTGGTGGCTACGGAGGCTTCTGGCGGTGGAACTCCCGATCTAGTTTAATTTTCCAAGGTTTCTGTATTTATAGGAATTTTTAGCGTCGGTCTCACGTCAAGGAGGTGCCCAAGGCGTCCACGAGGCAGGCCCACGCGCCTGGGGGGGTGGGCGCGCCCCCCACCCTCGTGGATGCCCCGGGACTCTCCTGGCCCAACTCTTTTACTCCGGGGTCTTCTTTTGGTCCATAAAAAAGCATCAAGAATTGGCACATCAATTGGACTCCGTTTGATACTCCTTTTCTGTAAAACTCAAAAACAAGGAAAAAAACAGAAACTAGCACTGGGCTCTAGGTAAATAGGTTAGTCCCAAAAACCATATAAAATAGCATATAAAACATCCAAGGTTGATAATATAATAGCATGAATACTTCATAAATTATAGATACATTGGAGACGTATTAGCATCCCCAAACTTAATTCCTGCTCGTCCTCGAGTAGGTAAATGATAAAAGAAATAATTTATGAAGTGTGAATGCTAGCAAGTGCATAAGTTTCATCAATGATAGTTCCAATCGCTTTTTCTAGCATCATTATATATCATAACAGTAGCTCATTTTCATAAAACTTTTCATGATCAAGGAACAAGCTATTCACATGTTAAAGTATAGATCATAAACTCTCTTGAAACTAACAAACTATATTCTCAGTCATCAAACAATTGCAATTCATCTTATTTTTAGGAAGGGTCTATGTCAGAGCTTTGATTTAGGAAACTCCACATACTCAACTATCATTTAGTCTTTCACAATTCCTAACACTCACATGATATTTATGGGTTCAAAGTTTTAATCGGACACAGAGAAAGATAGGGGCTTATAGATTCGCCTCCCAACTTTTACCTCAAGGGTAATGTCAACAATAATAGTTCATGATAACTTACATCCAATTGGAAATATATATATATATATATATATATATATATATATATATATATATCAGGATCTTTCCAACACAATGTGCTTGCTAAGGGATAAAATGTAAAAAAGGAAAGGTGAAGATCACCATGACTCTTGCATAAGGTAGAAGATAAAAGTAAAAGATAGGCCCTTCGCAGAGGGAAGCAGAGGTTGTCATGCGCTTTTATGGTTGGATGCACAAAATCTTAATGCAAAAGAACGTCACTTTATATTGCCACTTGTGATATGGACCTTTATTATGCAGTCCATCACTTTTATTTCTTCCACATCACAAGATCGTATAAAGCTTAGTTTCCCCACATTAATAGATCATACATATTTAGAGGGCAGTTTTTATTGCATGCACCGATGACAACTTACTTGAAGGATCTTACTCAATCCATAGGTAGGTATAGTGGACTCTCATGGCAAAACTGGTTTAAGGAATGTTTGGAAGCACAAGTAGTATCTCTACTTGGTGCAAAGAATTTGGCTAGCATGAGGGGGAAAAGCAAGCTCAACATGTTGGATGATCCAAGACAATATACTTTATTTCGGATATAAGAAAACATAACCCATTACGTTGTCTTCCTTGTTCGACATCAACCTTTTAGCATGTCATATTTTATGAGTGCTCACAATTACGAAAGATGTTCAAGATAGTATATTTATATGTGAAATCTCTCTTCCTTCAATAATCTTTCATGAATTGTTCAAGTGACCAATTCTAGGTTTGCTAACTTTCAATAAGTTTACTACCTATAATTATTCTATGTGAAGTCATTACTCCCCATGGTATAAGCATATGAAACATATATAAATTCAGATTTATGATATTCAATTATTCAACCATTTACTCATAGGATATACATGAAGCACGTGAGTAAATGACAAACTACTCCAAAAGATAATAGTGAAGGACACTGAGTAGTCAAATAATTAACTAGCCATCGGAGGATTCTTTTTCATTTAATAATTCAGATCCAATGATTTTATTCAAACAGAAATTAAAATTGAAAATACGCTCCAAGCAAAACACATATCTTGTGACGAATAAAAATATAGCTCCGAGTAAGGTATACCGATAGTTTTGAAGACGAAAGAGGGGATGCCTTCTGGGGCATCCCCAAGCTTAGGCGCTTGAGTCTTCCTTGAATATTACCTTGGGGTGCCTCGGGCATCCCCAAGCTTAGGGTCTTTCCACTCCTTATTCTCCTCATATCGATATCTCACCCAAAGCTTGAAAACTTCAATCACACAAAACTTAACGGAACTTCGTGAGATAGGTTAGTATGATAAAGAGTAAACCATTCACTTTGGTACTGTCAAAGACAAGGTTCATAATTGTTCTCACACAATGCCTACTGTACCATATAATTTCTACAATTTATATTGAGAAATATAAGTCATAGAAACTAGAAAACAAGCAAACTATGCAATGAAAACAGAATCTGTCAGAAACAGAACAGTCTGTAATGATCTGAACACTAACCATACTTATGCTACTCAAACAATTATGAAATAAATTGGTGGACGTGAGGAATTTGTCTATTAATCTTATGCAAAAAGAATCAACCTAATATCACTCTCCAATAAAAAATGGCAGCAGATCTCGTGAGCGCAAAGTTTCTGTTTTTTACAGCAAGATCACATTAACTTTCACCCAAGTCTTCCCAAAGGTCTTACTTGGCACGTTATTGAAACAAAAGCTATAATACATTATTAATAAAGTATCTTAATCATGATAACACACAAAAACATTAAGGGTAAATATTGGGTTGTCTCCCAACAAGCGCTTTTCTTTAATGTCTTTTAGCTAGGCATGATGATTTCAATGATGCTCACATAAAAGATAAGAATTGAAACATAAAGAGAGCATCATGAAGAATATGACTAGCAAATTTAAACCTAACCCACTTCCTATGCCTAGGGATTTTGTGAGTACACAACTTATGGGAACAAGAATCAACTAGCATAGGAAGGAAAAACAAGGACAACTTCAAAACTTTAAGCACATAGAGAGGAAACTTGATATTATCGCAACTCCTACAAGAATATATTCCTCACTCATAATAATTTTCAGTAGAATCATGAATGAATTCAACAACATAACCATCACATAAAGCATTCTTTTCATGATCTACAAGCATAGAAAATTTTCTACTCTCCACATAAGCAAAATTCTTCTCATTCGGAATAGCGGGATCACTAGTTCCTAGAGTTGACACTCTTCCAAACCCGCTTTAGATGATAGTATTATTCATACTCCAAAAGATATAAGTGAAGTTCACGGAGCATTCCACAATTAATATAAACTAACCAATGTCCAAGCTCAAAATGTATAAGTGAAGCACACGAAGCATTCTATAAAACCATACTCAAAAGATTTAAGTGAAGCACAAAGAGCAATTCTATAAGATCATACTTAAAATATATAAGTGAAGCACATGAAGCATTATATAAATCAATGAAGGGCTATCTCATACTAGCATGGTTCATAAAGGAAGAACAAAATAACAAAGTACACAAATCATGTGAATGAAACAAAAACCAAGGTATACCGATAATTGTTGAAGAAGAAAGATGGGATGCCAACCGGGGCATCCCCAAGCTTAGATGCTTGAGTATCCTTAGAATATTTACTTGGGGTGCCTTGGGCATTCCCAAGCTTGAGCTCTTGCCTCTCTTTATTCTTCTCACATCGGTAACTGCTCGTTCTTCGAACACTTCATCCACAAAAAACTTTAACAAAAACTTTGTGAGATCCATTAGTATAATAAAGCAAATCAGTACCTTTAGGTACTGTTGAAAACTCATTCCAATTTCATATTAGAACTATATATACTGTATTCCAACTTCACCATGGTTCATACCCCCCGATACTACCCATAGATTCATCAAAATAAGCAAACAACACACGAAAAATAGAATCTGTCTAAAACAGGACAATCTGTAGTAATCTGAAGGTTTAGTAAACTTCTGTAACTCCAAAAATTATAAAATAAATTTGACAATTTGAATTTTTTTTACAGAAGTAAAGTGCAAAAAGTTTTAGGCCCATTTGACTTTCCAGTAAAAAAATGTAAAATCACGCGCTACAGCCAAAGTTTCTTTTTTTGTTCTGCACATAGTAAACAAGCCATCTAATCATCCTAAAACCAAGGCTCGGCACATTATTTTTATAATACAATGGATATATATATATAAGGGGATAATTATTTACATAGAAACTTCCATGAAATTTTTTAAATTGTTTCCGTGAGCATGAACACAAGTGCTCAAGGTCGACCCTCACTTCTTCAATGCATAACTTTCCAATCACTTCTCTTTTTGAAAAACTTTTTAGGCATGATAGGCAAGTAATTTTTTTGGTATTTTCATTCTCTTAATTTTTTTTATGTTTCACCCACAACTAAACAGAAACAAAAAAGAAAAAACAAAATCTACTTAGTGAAGAAAGCAAACAAGCATACACGAGAATATCAACCCTACGCTATTGCTCCCCGGCAACGGCACCAGAAAAGAGCTTGATAATCCCCAGGTGCAAGGATTCATCATAGCAATTTCCAAAGGTGGAAGTGGTAAGTATGGAGTGTCGAACCCACAAGGAGCTAAAGGTAAGAGCAATATTCTCTCAAGCCCTATCTGCCACTGATACGACTCTACGTACACCGAACGTTTGCTTCCAGCTAGCAACGAGAAATAAAACTATGTTGTGGGTATGAAGAGGATAACTTTGTTTGATATCGGAGAGCTAAAATATAAAAGTAGGTGCTGTTATCATGAAGTTAGAATATATTAATAAATATTATAAATAGCGAGTGTGGAATAATGGTGGATCGGTGTGCAGAATTGTCCTAGGCAATCGTTAACAAGACCGGTAATCACTATTGCAGTTTCATATGAGGGAGAGGTATAAGCTAACATACTTTCTCTACTTGTATCATATGGACTTATGATTGGAACTCTAGCAAAAATCTGCAACTACTAAAGATCATTAAGGTAAAACCCAATCATAGCATTAAAGCATGAAGTCCTCTTTATCCCATACACAACAACCCCCTTACTCGGGTTTGTGTTTCAGTCACTCACAACCCACTATAAGTGAATCATAAACGTATCGCAACACCCTACAGCGGGAATCCCTCACGCTTGCGCGACACGGAGGGCACCATAGGACAACACCAAAGTAAAACATACAACTCATACCAATCTAGATCATCAATCAACCCAAAGACAAAGGATATCTACTCAAAACATCATAGGATGGCAACACATCATTGGATCATAATATGTGACATAAAGCACCATGTTCAAGTAGGGATTATAACGGGGTGCGGGAGAGTGGACCGCGTAAAAGAGATGGGGATGGTGATGATGATGGTGATGTTGATGAAGACGATCACCGCGGCGATGATTCCCCTCTCGATGGCACTCCGGTGCCACCAAGAGAGAGGAGGAGAGGTTCTCCCCCTTGTGCTTCCTCCTCCATGGCATCCCCCCTGGATGGGGAGAGGTTCCTGATACGTCTCAAACGTATCTATAATTTTTGATTGCTCCATGCTATATTATCTATTGTTTTGGATGTTTATGGGCTTTATTATACACTTTTATATCATTTTTGGGACTAACCTATTAACCCAGAGCCCAGAGCCAGTTTCTGTTTTTTACCTTGTTTTAGGGTTTCGAAGAAAAGGAAAATCGAACGAAGTCCAATTGACCTGAAACTTCACGGAACTCATTTTTGGAAGGAAAGAAGCCCAAAAGACTGGAAGTGCACGTAAGGGAAGCTTCAAGGAGGCCACGAGGTAGGGGCGTGCCCACCCCCCTAGGGCGTGCCCTCCACCCTCGTGGGCCCCTCGTGGCCCCCCTGACGTACTTCTTCCGCCTATATATCTCCATATACCGTAAAAACATCAGGGAGCACAATAGATCGGGAGTTCACCGCCAGAAGCCTCCGTAGCCACCGAAAGCCAATCTAGACCCGTTCCGGCACCCTGCTGGAGGGGGAAATCCCTCTCCGGTGGCCACCTTCATCATCCCGGTGCTCTCCGTGATGAGGAGGGAGTAGTTCTCCCTCGGGGCTGAGGGTATGTACCATTAGCTATGTGTTTGATCTCTCTCTCTCGTGTTCTTGAGGTGGTACAATCTTGATGTATCACGAGATTTGCTATTATAGTTGGATCTTATGATGTTTTCTCCCCCCTCTACTCTCTTGTAATGGATTAAGTTTCCCCTTCGAAGTTATCTTATCGGATTGAGTCTTTAAAGATTTGAGAACATTTGATGTATGTCTGGTCGTGCGTATCTGTGGTGACAATGGCATACCACGTGATTCACTTGATGTATGTTTTGGTGATCAACTTGTGGGTTCTGCCCATGAACCTATCCATAGGGGTTGGCACACGTTTTCGTCGTGATTCTCTGGTAGGAACTTTGGGGCACTCTTTGAGGTTCTATGTGTTGGTTGAATAGATGAATTTGAGATTGTGTGATGCATATTGTATAATCATGCCCACGGATACTTGAGGTGACATTGGAGTATCTAGGTGACATTAGGGTTTTGGTTGATTTGTGTCTTAAGATGTTATTCTAGTACGAACTCTAGGGCTGTTTGTGACACTTATAGGAATAGCCCAACGGATTGATTGGAAGGAATAACTTTGAGGTGGTTTCGTACCCTACCATAATCTCTTCGTTCGTTCTCCGCTATTAATGACTTTGGAGTGACTCTTTGTTGCATGTTGAGGGATAGTTATATGATCCAATTATGTATTATTGTTGAGGGAACTTGCACTAGCGAAAGTATGAACCCTAGGCCTTGTTTCAACGCATTGCAATACCATTTACGCTCACTTTTACCATTAGTTACCTTGCTGTTTTTATATTTTCAGATTACAAAAACTATTATCTACCATCCATATACCACTTGTATCACCATCTCTTCCCCGAACTAGTGCACCTATACAATTTACCATTGTATTGGGTGTGTTGGGGACACAAGAGACTCTTTGTTATTTGGTTGCAGGGTTGCTTGAGAGAGACCATCTTCATCCTACGCCTCCTACGGATTGATAAACTTTAGGTCATCAACTTGAGGGAAATTTGCTACTGTCCTACAAACCTCTACACTTGGAGGCCCAACAACGTCTACAAGAAGAAGGTTGTGTAGTAGACATCAAGCTCTTTTCTGGCGTCATTGCCGGGGAGGTGAGTGCTTGAAGGTTTATCTTTAGATCTTGCAATCGAGTCTTTTAGTTTCTTGTTTTATCACTAGTTTAGTTTATAAAATAAAATTACAAAAAAAATGGAATTAAGGTTACCTCATTTGTTTCATCTTTTTAACATCTATCAAGAAAATAAGGATTCCGATAATTGTGCTCAAGTGCTAGAAGAAGAATGCATTAGAATGTTTGGCACTAAATCTTTGAATGATGAGCATGATTGCAATGTTGTTAGTATGAATTCCTTGAATATCCATGATGCTAATTATATGCAAAGCCACAAGCTTGGGGAAGCTATGTTTGATGAAGATGATATATTTTGTCCCCCAAGTTTTGATGAGCAAATTTATTATGATAAAAGCATGCCTCCTATCTATGATGATTATTGTGATGACATGTATGCTTTAAACAATAATGATAACAATGAAACTTGTCATCTTGATTTCAATTTTCAATCGCATGATAGTTATTTCGTTGAGTTTGCTCCCACTACTATTGATGAGAAGAAATTTGCTTATGTGGAGAGTAGTAAATTTTCTATGCTTGTAGATCATGAGAAGAATGCTTTAGGTGCTGGTTATATTGTTGAATTCATTCATGATTCTACTGAAAATTATTATGAGGGAGTAATATATGCTTGTAGGAATTGCAATAATATCAAGTTTCCTCTCTATGTGCTTGAAGTTTTGAAGTTATGCATGTTTTCCTTTCCTATGCAAGTTGATTCTTGTTCCCATAAGTTGTTTGCTCACAAAATCCCTATGCATAGGAAGTGGGTTATACTTAAATGTGCTAGTCATATTCTTCGTGATGCTCTCTTTATGTTACAATTCTTATCCTTTATGTGAGCATCATTGAAATCATCATGCCTAGCTAGGGGCGTTAAACGATAGCGCTTGTTGGGAGGCAACCCAACTTTATTTTTATTCCATGTTTTTTGTTCCTGTTTAGTAATAAATAATTCATCTAGCCTATGTTTAGATGTGGTATTATGCTTTTAATTAGTGTTTGTGCCAAGTAGAACCTTTGGGAAGACTTGGGGAAAGTCTTGTTGATCATGCTGTAAAAAACAGAAACTTTAGCGCTCACGAGAACTGCTGCCATTTTTATTTTGAAAGTGATATTGAGTTAATTATTTTTGAAGATGATTAATAGACAAATTACACAGGTCCAGAAATTTATTTGAGAATTTTATGAGTTACAGAAGTATACGTTTGATCCAGATTACTACAGACTGTTCTGTTTCTTGACAGATTCTGTTTTTCATGTGTTGTTTACTTATTTTGATGAATCTATGGCTAGTAAAATAGTTTATAAACCATAGATAAGTTGGAATACAGTAGGTTTAACACCAATATAAATAAAGAATGAGTTCATTACAGTGCCTTGAAGTGGTGATTTATTTTCTTATACTAACGGAACTTACGAGTTTTCTGTTAAGTTTTGTGTTGTGAAGTTTTCAAGTTTTGGGTAAGGATTCGATGGACTGTGGAATAAGGAGTGGCAAGAGCCTAAGATTGGGATGACCAAGGCACCCCAAGGTAATATTCAAGGATAGCCAAGAGCCTAAGCTTGGGGATGCCCCGGAAGGCATCCCCTCTTTCGTCTTCGTTCATCGGTAACTTTTACTTGGAGCTATATTTTTATTTGCCACATGATATGTGTTTTGCTTGGAGCGTCAATTTATTTTGTTAGGATTTGTCTGCTGTTATTTAGAACAATGTTTTGCATCTTTTATTTCAATAAAAGTGGCATTGATAGCCTTTACTATGCCTATTTTAGAAGTCCACATGTTGCTGTTTGAAAACAGAAAGTTTACCGCTGTTGCAATAATTCCCTAGAAACGTCAGAATGTGATAAAATGTTGAAACCTTTTGCATATTAATCTCTGATAAATTTACTACAGTGGGAATTTTCTTTCATAATTTTTGGAGCTAGGGAAGTATGGATCTTGCTGCACTCTTTACTGACTGTCCTGTTTAGGCAGATTGATGTTGTGTTTGCATTGTTTGCATATGTTTGATCTCTCTCTCTCTCTCTCTCTCTCTCTCTCTCTCTCTCTCTCTCTCGTGTTCTTGAGGTGATACGATCTTGATGTATCGCGAGCTTTTCTATTGTATTTGGATCCTATGATGTTTCTCCTCCCCCTCTCTCTTGTAATGGATTGAGTTTCCTCTTTGAAGTTATCTTATCAGATTGAGTCTTTAAAGATTTGAGAACACTTGATGTATGTCTTGCCGTGCATGTCTGTGGTGACAATGGGATATCACGTGATTCACTTGATGCATGTTTTAGTGACCAACTTGCGGGTTCCGCCAATTATGCTCAAGTTCTAGAAGAAGAAATCTATAAAATGTTTGGCACTAAATATTTGAATGATGAGCATGATTGCAATGTTGTTAGTATGAATTCCTTGAATATCCATGATGCTAATGATATGCAAAGCCACAAGCTTGGGGAAACTATGTTTGATGAAGATGATATTTTTTGTCCCCCAAGTTTTGATGAGCAAATTTATTATGATGGAAGCATGCCTCCTATCTATGATGATTGTTGTGATGACACGTATGCTTTAAAGAATAATGATAACCATGAAACTTGTCATCTTGATTTTAATTTTCAATCACATGATAGTTATTTTGTTGAGTTTGCTCCCACTATTATTCATGAGAAGAATTTTGCTTGTGTGGAGAGTAGTAAATTTTCTATGCTTGTAGATCATGAAAAGAATGCTTTAGGTGCTGGTTATATTGTTGAATTCATTCATGATGCTACTGAAAATTATTCCGAGGGAGGAATATATGCTTATAGTAATTGCAATAATATCAAGTTTCCTCTCTATGTGCTTGAAGTTTTGAAGTTATGCTTGTTTTACCTTCCTATGCAAGTTGATTCTTGTTCTCACAAGTTGTTTCCTCACAAAATCCCTATGCACGGGAAGTGGGTTAGACTTAAATGTATTAGCAATATTTTTCATGATGCTCTCTTTATGTTTCAATTCTTATCCTTTATGTGAGCATCATTGAAATCATCATGCCTAGCTAGGGGCGTTAAACGATAGCGCTTGCTGGGAGGCAACCCAACTTCATTTTTGTTCCTTGCTTTTTGCTCCTGTTTAGTAATAAATAATTCATCTAGCCTCTGTTTAGATGTGGTTTTATGTTTTAATTAGTGTTTGTGCCAAGTAGAACCGTTGGAAGACTTGGGGAAAGTCTTGTTGATCATGCTGTAAAAAACAGAAACTTTAGCGCTCACGAGAATTGCTGCCATTTTTATTGGAGAGTGCTATTTAGTTAATTCCTTTTGAATATGATTAATAGACAAATTCCTCAGGTCCAGAAATTTATTTTAGAATTTTTGGGGTTCCATAAATATACGTTTGATCCAGATTACTACAGACTGTTCTGTTTTTGACAGATTCTATTTTCTATATGTTGTTTGCTTATTTTGATGAATCTATGAGTAGTATCGGAGGGTATGAACCATAGATAAGTTTGAATACAGTAGATATTACACCAATATAAATAAAGAATGAGTTCATTACAGTACCTTGAAGTGGTGATTTATTTTCTTATACTAACGGAGCTTACGAGTTTTCTGTTAAGTTTTGTGTTGTGAAGTTTTCAAGTTTTGGGTAAGGATTCAATGGACTATGGAATAAGGCGTGGCAAGAGCCTAAGATTGGGGATGCCTAAGGCAAACCAAGGGAATATTCAAGGACAACCAAGAGCCTAAGCTTGGGGATGCCCCGGAAGGCATCCCCTCTTTCGTCTTCGTTCATCGGTAACTTTACTTGGAGCTATATTTTTATTCACCACATGATATGTGTTTTGCTTGGAGCATCAATTTATTTTGTTAGGATTTGCTTGATGTTATTTAGAACAATGTTTTGCGTCTTTTATTTCAATAAAAGTGGCATTGATAGCCTTTACTGTGCCTATTTTACAAGTCTTCATGTTGTTGTTTGAAAACAAAAAGTTTACCGCTGTTGCAATAATTCCCTAGAAAAGTCAGAATGTGATAAAATATTGAGATATTTTCCATATTAATCTCTTATAAATTTACTACAGTGGGAATTTTCTTTCATAATATTTTGAGTTAGGGAAGTATGGATCTTGCTGCACTCTTTACAGACTATCCTGTTTAGGCAGATTGCTGTTATGTTTGCATTGTTTGCATATGTTTTCTTCTTTAATGATTCTATTTGAGGATAGGACTATTAAATATGAAGAGGAATTTAGTATGCAATGTTGAATAATAATTTTAGTGATTTGCTCTAGTAGAGTATGATAAGGTTTTTGCAATGGTTTATACTAACTTATCTCATGAGTCCTTGTTGAGTTTTGTGTGGATGAAGCTTTTGAGGTTTAGGGAGACCATGATATGAGAGGAATTAAGGAGACACAAAAGCTCAAGCTTGGGGATCCCCACGGCACCCCAAGATAATATTTCAAGAAGTCTCAAGCGTCTAAGCTTGGGTATGCCCCGGTTGGCATCCCACCTTTCTTCTTCAACAACTATTGGTTAGTTTCGGTTGATCCTAAGTTTTTGCTTCTTCACATGATGTTTGTCATTCTTATAATGTCATTTTATTTTGCTTTGCTTGCTGTTTTAATAAAGTATCAAGATCTTAAATCCTTAAATGTTAGAGAGTCTTCACATAGTTGCATAATTATTCGACTACTCATTAATCTTCACTTATATCTTTCAGAGTAGTTTGTCATTTGCTCTAGTGCTTCACTTATATCTTTTAGAGCACGGTGGTGGATTTGTTTTATAGAAACTACTGATCTCTCATGCTTCACTTAGATTATTTTGAGAGTCTTAATAGCATGGTAATTTGCTTAAAATCCTAATATGCTAGGTATTCAAGATTAGTAAAATTTTCTTATGAGTGTTTTGAATACTAAGAGAAGTTTGATGCTTGATGATTGTTTTGATATATGGAGGTAATGATATCAAAGTCGTGCTAGTTGAGTAGTTGTGAAATTGAGAAATACTTGTGTCCCGTAGCATGCACGTATGGTACATGTTATGTAACAAATTTGAAACATGAGGTGTTATTTGATTGTCTTCCTTATGAGTGGCGGTCGGGGACGAGCGATGGTCTTTTCCTACCAATCTATCCCCCTAGGAGCATGCGCGTAGTGCCAAGGTTTTTGATGACTTGTAGTTTTTTGCAATAAGTATGTGATTTCTTTATGGCTAATGTTGAGTCCATGGATTATACGCACTCTCACCCTTCCATCCTTGCTAGCCTCTTCGGTACAGTGCATTGCCCCTTCTCACATTGAGAGTTGGTGCAAACTTCGCCGGTGCATCCAAACCCCGTGATATGATACGCTCTTTCACACATAAACCTCCTTATACCTTCCTCAAAATAGCCACCATAACCTACCTATTATGGCATTTCCATAGCCATTCCGAGATATATTGCCATGCTACTTTCCACCATTCCATTTATCATGACACATTCATCATTGTCATATTGCTTAGCATGATCATGTAGTTGACATAGTATTTGTGGCAAAGCCACCGTTCATAATTCTTTCATACATGTCAGTCATGAGTCATAGCACATCCCGGCACACCGCCGGAGGCATTCATATAGAGTCATCTTTATTCTAGTATCGAGTTGTAATCATTGAGTTGTAAATAAATAGAAGTGTGATGATCATCATTTTCTAGAGCATTGTCCCAAGTGAGGAATTAAAAAAAGGAGAGGAAGGCCATAAAAAAGGAGAAGGCCCAAAAAAAGAAAAAAAGAAAAAAAAAGGAGAAAAAGGCCATAAAAAAGAGAAGGCCCAAAAAAATTGAGAGAAAAAGAGAGAAGGGACAATGCTACTATCCTTTGCCACACTTGTGGTTCAAAGTAGCACCATAATCTTCATGATAGAGAGTCTCTTGTTTTGTCATTTTCATATACTAGTGGGAATTTTTCATTATAGAACTTGGCTTGTATATTCCAACAATCAGCCTCCTCAAGTGCCCTAGGTCTTCGTGAGCAAGCAAGTTGGATGCACACCCACTTAGTTTCTTTTGTTGAGTTTTCATACATTTATAGCTCTAGTGCATCCGCTGCATGGCAATCCCTACTCCTTGCATTAACATCAATCGGTGGGCATCTCCATAGCTCATTGATTAGCCTCGTTGATGTGAGACATTCTCCTTTTTTGTCTTCTCGACATACCCCCCTCATTATATTCTATTCCACCTATAGTGCCATGTCCATGGCTCGCGCTCATATATTGCATGAAATTTTATAGGTTTGAGATTACTAAAGTATGAAACAATTGCTTGGCTTGTCATCGGGGTTGTGCATGATGAGAGCATTCTTGTGTGACAAAAATGAAACATGACTAAATCATATGATTTTGCAGGGATGAACTTTCTTTGGCCATGTTATTTTGAGAAGAAATAATTGCTTAGTTAGTATGCTTGAAGTATTATTATTTTTATGTCAATATGAACTTTTGTCTTGAGTCTTTCGGATCTGAATATTCATGCCACAATTAAGAAGAATTACATTGAAATTATGCCAAGTAGCACTCCGCATAAAAAAATATCTGTTTTTATCATTAACCTACTCGAGGACGAGCAGGAATTAAGCTTGGGGATGCTGATACGTCTCTAACGTATCTATAATTTTTGATTGCTCCATGCTATATTATCTTCTGTTTTGGATGTTTATGGGCTTTATTATACACTTTTATATCATTTTTGGGACTAACCTATTAACCCAGAGAACAGTGCCAGTTTTCTGTTTTTTACCTTGTTTTAGGGTTTCGAAGAAAAGGAAAATCAAACGGAGTCCAGTTGACCTGAAACTTCACGGAACTCTTTTTTGGAAGGAAAGAAGCCCAAAAGACTTGAAGTGCATGGAAGGGAAGCTTCAAGGAGGCCACGAGGTAGGGGGCACGCCCTCCACCCTCGTGGGCCCCTCGTGGCCCCCCTGACATCCTTCTTCCGCCTATATATCTCCATATACCCTAAAAACATTAGGGAGCACAATAGATCGGGAGTTCCACCGCCAGAAGCCTCCATAGCCACCGAAAGCCAATCTAGACCCGTTCCAGCACCCTATTAGTGGGGGCAATCCCTCTTCGGTGGCCATATTCATCATTCCGGTGCTCTCCATGACGAGGACGGAGTAGTTCTCCCTCGGGGCTGAGGGTATGTACCAGTAGCTATGTGTTTGATCTCTCCCTCTCTCTCATGTTCTTGAGGTGGTACGATCTTGATGTATCGCGAGCTTTGCTATTATAGTTGGATCTTATGATGTTTTCTCCCCCCTCTACTCTCTTGTAATGGATTAAGTTTCCCCTTTGAATTTATCTTATCGGATTGAGTCTTTAAAGATTTGAGAACACTTGATGTATGTCTTGCCGTGCGTATCTGTGGTGACAATGGGATACCACATGATTCACTTGATGTTTTGGTGATCAATTTGCGGGTTCCGCCCATGAACCTATGCATAGGGGTTGGCACACGTTTTCGTCGTGATTCTCCGGTAGGAAATTTGGGGCACTCTTTGAGGTTCTATCTGTTGGTTGAATAGATGAATCTGAGATTGTGTGATGCATATCATATAATCATGCCCACGGATACTTGAGGTGACATTGGAGTATCTAGGTGACATTAGGGTTTTGGTTGATTTGTGTCTTAAGGTGTTATTCTAGTACGAACTCTAGGGCTGTTTGTGACACTTATAGGAATAGCCGAATGGATTGATTGGAAAGAATAACTTTGAGGTGGTTTCGTACCCTACCATAATCTCTTCGTTCGTTCTCCGCTATTATTGACTTTGGAGTGACTCTTTGTTGCATGTTGAGGGATAGTTATATGATCCAATTATGTTATTATTGTTGAGGGAACTTGCACTAGCGAAAGTATGAACCCTATGCCTTGTTTCAACGCATTGCAATACCGTTTACGCTCACTTTTACCATTAGTTACCTTGCTGTTTTTATATTTTCGGATTACAAAAACTATTATCTACCATCCATATACCACTTGTATCACCATCTCTTTGCCGAACTAGTGCACCTATACAATTTACCATTATATTGGGTGTGTTGGGGACACAAGAGACTCTTTGTTATTTGGTTGCAGGGTTGCTTGAGAGAGACCATCTTCATCCTATGCCTCCTACGGATTGATAAACCTTACGTCATCCACTTGAGGGAAATTTGCTACTGTCCTACAAATCTCTGCATTTGGAGGCGCAACAACGTCTACAAGAAGAAGGTTGTGTAGTAGACATCAGTTCCCCCTCTGGTCCTTGGCCTTCATGGTGATGATGGCCCCTCCGAGATCCTCCTCCATGTCCTCCGGTGATGATGGCCCCCTCCGGCAGGGTGCCGGAGAGGGCCTAGATTGGTTTTTGGTGGCTACGGAGGCTTCTGGCGGCGGAACTCCCGATCTAGGTTAATTTTCCGAGGTTTCTGTATTTATAGGAATTTTTGGCGTCAGTCTCACGTCAAGGAG
>NC_057809.1:187002172-187040079 GCF_018294505.1 Triticum aestivum | reverse complement strand
GCCCCGGGACTCTCCTGGCCCAACTCTTTTACTCCGGGGTCTTCTTTTGGGCCATCAAAAATCGTAAAAAAATTGGCACATCAATTGGACTCCTTTTGATATTCCTTTTCTGTAGAACTCAAAAACAAGGAAAAAACAGAAACTGGCACTGGGCTCTAGGTTAATAGGTTAGTCCAAAAAATCATATAAAATAGCATATAAATGCATATAAAACATCCAAGGTTGATAATATAATAGCATGAATACTTCATAAATTATAGATACGTTGGAGACGTATCAATAGGCGAAATAAGTACGTCGGTGGATCTACGAGGGGCCCACGAGGGTGGGGGCGCGCCCTAGTGTGGTGGGCGCGCCCCCCTACCTTGTGGCCTCCTTGTTGCGTCTCTGACTTCCCCTCCAAGTCTCCTGGATGACGTTTGTTCCAAGAAAGATCCTCGCGTAGGTTTTGTTCCGTTTGGATTCCGTTTGATATTCCTTTTTTGCGAAACACTGAAATAGGCAAAAAAACAGAAACTGGCACTGGGCCTCCGGTTAATAGGATAGTCCCAAAAATAACATAAAAGTGCATATTAAAGCCCATTAAACATCCAAAACAGATAATATAATAGCATGGAACAATGAAAAATTATAGATATGTTGGAGACGTATCAACATCCCCAAGCTTAATTCCTGCTCGTCTTCGAGTAGGTAAATGATAAAAATAGAATTTTTGATGCGGAATGCTTCCTAACATAATTTTTAATGTAATTTTCTTTATTATGGCATGAATATTCAGATCCGAAAGGTTCAAGACAAAAGTTTAATATTGACATAAAAATAATAATACTTCAAGCATACTAACCAAGCAATTATGTCTTCTCAAAATTACATAGCCAAAGAAAGCTCATCCCTACAAAATCATATAGTTTGGCCATGCGTCATTTTCGTCACACAAAATGCTCCCATCATGCACAACCCTGATGACAAGCCAATCAATTGTTTCATACTTTAGTATTCTCAAACTTTTTTCAACTTTCACGCAATACATGAGCGCGAGCCATGGACATAGCACTATACGTGGAATAGAATATGATGATGGAGGTTGTGTGGATAAGACAAAAAAAGGAGAAAGTCTCACATCGACGCGGCTAATCAACGGGCTATGGAGATGCCCATCAATTGATGTGAATGCGAGGAGTAGGGATTGCCATGCATCGGATGCACTAGAGCTATAAATGTATGAAAGCTCAACAAAAGAAACTAAGTGGGTGTGCTTCCAACTTGCTTCCTCACGAAGACCTAGGGCATTTTGAGGAAGCCCATTGTTGGAATATACAAGCCAAGTTCTATCATTAAAATTCCCACTTGTATATGAAAGTGGCAAAATAAGAGACTCTCTATCATGAAGATCATGGTGCTACTTTGAAGCACAAGTGTGGAAAAAGGATACTAACATTGCCCCTTCTCTTTTTTTCTGTCATTTTTTTGGACCTTCTCTTTTTTATTTGGCCTTTATTTTTTTATTTCTTCACATGGGACAATGCTCTAATAATGATGAACATCATACTTCTATTTATTTACAACTCAAAAATTACAACTCGATACTAGAACAAAATATGACTCTATATGAAGCCTCCGGCGGTGTACCGGGATGTGCAATGATTCAAGAGTGACATGTATAAAAAATTATGAGCGATGGCTTTGCCACAAATACGATGTCTACTACATGATCATGCAAAGCAATATGACAATGATGAATCGTGTCATAATAAACGGAACGGTGGAAAGTTGCATGGCAATATATCTTAGAATGGCAATGGAAATGCCATAATAGGTAGGTATGGTGGCTGTTTTGAGGAATATATAAGGAGGCTTATGTGTGATGGAGCGTATCATATCACGGGGTTTGGATGCACCGGCGAAGTTTGCACCAACTCTCGAGGTGAGAAAGGGCAATGCATGGTACCGAAGAGGCTAGCAATGATGAAAGGGTGAGAGTGCGTATAATCCATGGACTCAACATTAGTCATAAAGAACTCACATACTTATTGCAAAAATCTACAAGTCATCAAAAACCAAGCACTACACGCATGCTCCTAGGGGGATAGATTGGTAGGAAAAGACTATCG
The DNA here is from genome assembly GCF_018294505.1 of Triticum aestivum. NCBI lineage: Eukaryota > Viridiplantae > Streptophyta > Magnoliopsida > Poales > Poaceae > Triticum > Triticum aestivum. Next base: position 187,037,968 of record NC_057809.1, on the reverse strand, counting down.
CTCGTCCCCGACCGCCACTCATAAGGAGGACAATCAAAGAAATACATCATGCTTCAAATTTGTAACACAACAGTTACCATACATGCATGCTATGGGACTTGCAAACCTCAACATAAGTATTTCTCAAATTCACAATTACTCAACTAGCATGAATCTAATATCACCATATTCATATCTCAAAACAATCATCAAGTATCAAACTTGTCATAGTATTCAATGCACTCTATATGAAAGTTTTTATTATACCCATCTTGGATGCCTATCATATGAGGACTAATTTCATAACCAAAGCAAATTACCATGCTGTTCTAAAAGACTCTCAAAATAATATAAGTGAAGCATGAGAGATCAATAATTTCTATAAAATGAAACCACCATCGTGCTCTAAAAAGATATAAGTGAAGCACTAGAGCAAAATTATCTAGCTCAAAAGATATAAGTGAAGCACATAGAGTATTCTAATAAATTACGATTCATGTGTGTCTGTCCCAAAAGGTGTGTACAGCAATGATGATTGTGGTAAACTAAAAAGCAAAGACTCAAATCATAGAAGACACTCCAAGCAAAACACATATCATGTGGTGAATAAAAATATAGCCTCAAGTAAAGTTACCGATAGATGAAGACGAAAGAGGGGATGCCTTCCGGGGCATCCCCAAGCTTAGGCTTTTGGTTGTCCTTGAATTTTACCTTGGGATGCCTTGGGAACCCCCAAGCTTAGGCTCTTGCCACTCCTTGTTCCAAAATCCATCAAATCTTTACCCAAAAACTTGAAAACTTCACAACACAAAACTCAACAGAAAATCTCATGAGCTCCGTTAGTATAAGAAAACAAACCACCACTTTAAGGTACTGTAATGAACTCATTCTTTATTTATATTCGTGTTAAACCTAATGTATTCCAACTTCTCTATGGTTCATACCCCCGATACTAGCCATAGATTCATCAAAATAAGCAAACAACACGCGAAAAACAGAATCTGTCAAAAACAGAATAGTCTGTAGCAATCTGGAGGTTTGAATACTTATGTAACTCCAAAAATTCTGAAACATTAGGAAGACCTAAATAATTTGTATATTGATCTACTACAGTTGGAATTGGTATTTTATCGCTCTCTGGTAAAAAAGGAAAATTATTCTCGTGAGCGCATACTTTCTGTTTTTATCAGCAAGATCAAACAACAATCACCCAAGAAGATCCTAAAGGCTTTACTTGGCACAAACACTAATTAAAAAATAAAAAACACAATCATAACAGAGGATAGATGATTTATTTATTACTAAACAGGAACAAAAAGCAAAGAACAAAATAAAATTGGGTTGCCTCCCAACAAGCGCTATCGTTTAACGCCCCTAGCTAGGCATAAAAGGAAGAATAGATCTAAGTATTGTCATCTTTGGTATTTATCTTTTTAATAGGGTTATGCTCGGACCCGGGAGGTTCCTTAAGTTTCCCTTCATACTCGGAGATCTTGAGATCTAGAGCATCCAACCACTTATTGCAAAGAGTGATCAACATATTCATGCAGTGAAGGTTCCCACTAACATTTTTAAGAGGTTCAGAGATTTTTGTAAAATTTTAGTTACTTCGCATATTTTGTCAAAAAATTGGGTTCCTTCTTGAGTATGATGGAGTTCCTTTTGTGGGGGTAGTACTCCTACTATTCCCTCTATAATCTCGTACGCAATATTGCGATCAACATCAATAAAACTCCCTTTAGCGGCAAAATCCAAGAGTTGTCTATGGCACATGGTTAGCCCAACATAAAAATTGCGAAGGAAAATCTTGAAAAATTAGGTATAGCTGACCGATACATCAGACCTTTCTTGGACCATATACCCCTAGCCCTTACTCCCTTGTTTTCGGTGGTTGGTCTCTACCTTTTTCTGTCTCTTGGCTACTCCCCTATAGTGCAATTACGACAGGACTCTACCATCCTGTACCAAGTATCTTTTAAGTTTTCTCCTTGTCTTTGTTTGAAGTGAAGAACTTCAAAATCGGGAGACAAAGGAAGAGATGGAGGGTTCACCATGAAGACGAAACAAACTATCTAACACACGGACACACAAGAGGCAAGCAAAAGGAGGCGAACGGAAAAAAGGGGCGAATAAAACGGCAAAGGTGAAGTGGGGGAGAGGAAAACGAGAGGCAAATGGCAAATAATGTAATGCGGGGGAGAAGAGTTTGTGATGGGTACTTGGTATGTCTTGACTTGAGCGTAGATCTCCCCAGCAACGGCGCCAGAAATCCTTCTTGCTACCTCTTGAGAATGCGTTGGTTTTCCCTTGAAGAGGAAAGGGTGATGTAGCAAAGTAGCATAAGTATTTCCCTCAGTTTTTTGATAACCAAGGTATCAATCCAGTAGGAGATAACACACAAGTCACCTAGTACCTGCACAACAATCAAGAACCTTGCAACCAACGCGATAAAGGGGTTGTCAATCCCTTCATGGCCACTTGCAAAAGTGAGATCTGATAATGATAATAAGTTAAACATTTTTGGTATTTTTGTTGTATAGATTGAAAAGTAAAGATTGCAAAATAAAATAAATAGTAAACTAGATTTGTAGATCGGAAACTTATATGATATAAAATAGACCCGGGGGCCATAGGTTTCACTAGTGGCCTCTCTCATGATAGCATGTATTACGGTGGGTGAACAAATTACTGCAGAGCAATTGATAGAAAAGCGCATAGTTATGAGAATATCTAGGCATGATCATGAACATAGGCATCACGTCCGTGTTAAGTAGACCGAAACGATTCTGCATCTACTACTATTACTCCACACATCGACCACTATCCAACATGCATCTAGAGTATTAAGTTCATAAGAACAGAGTAATGCTTTAGGCAAGATGACATGATGTAGAAGGATAAACTCAAGAAATATGATATAAACCCCATCTTTTTATCCTCGATGGCAACAATACCATACGTGCCTTGCTTCCCCTAACACTGTCACTGGGAAAGGACACTGCAAGATTGAACCCAAAAGCTAAGCACTTCTCCCATTGCAAGAAAGATCAATCTAGTAGGCCAAACTAAACCGATAATTCGAAGAGACTTGCAAAGATATCAAATTATGCATATAAGAATTCAGAGAAGAACCAAATATTCTTCATAGATAAACTTGATCATAAATCCACAATTCATCGGATATCGGCAAACACACCGCAAAAGAATATTACATCAAATAGATCTCCAAGAACATCGAGGAGAACTTTGTATTGAGAACCAAAGAGAGAGAAGAAGCCATCTAGCTAATAACTATGGACCCGAAGGTCTGTGGACGACTACTCACACATCATTGGAGAGGCTATGGTGTTGATGTAGAAGCCCTCCGTGATTGATTCCCCCTCCGGCAGATCGCCGAAAAAGGCCCCTAGATGGGATCTCATGGGTACAGAAGGTTGCGGCGGTGGAAAAGTGGTTTTGTGGCTCCCCTGGATGTTTTTAGGGTATAAGAGTATATATAGGCGAAAGAAGTACGTCGGTGGAGCTACGAGGGGCCCATGAGGGTGGGGGGCACGCCCTCCTACCTCATGACCGCCTCATTACATCTCTGACTTCCCTCCAAGTCTCCTGGATGATGTTTGTTCCAAGAAAGATCCTCGCAAAGGTTTCGTTCTGTTTGGATTCCGTTTGATATTCCTTTTCTGCGAAACACTGAAATAGGCAAAAAAACAAAAACTGGCACTTGGCCTCCAGTTAATAGGTTAGTCCCAAAAATAATATAAAAGTGCATATTAAAGCCCATTAAACATCCAAAACAGATAATATAATAGCATGGAACAATAAAAAATTATAGATACATTGGAGACGTATCAAGCACATGGCTTGTGACTCTATGTATGTATAACCTTCCTCCTTGATTGTGCATGAAGCGGAAGTTCATTATGATGCCAGTGCTCATCCAAGGCCCTAAGCAACCCGGCAACGACATTGATGTGTACCTAAGGCCATTAGTTGAAGAACTCTTACAGTTGTGGAATGAAAAGGGTGTACATGCGTGGGATGAGCACAATGAGGAGGAATTTGACCTACATGCATTGTTGTTTGTGACCATCAATGATTGGCCTGCTCTCAGTAACCTTTTAGGAAGTACAAACAAGGGATACCAAGCATGCACACACTGTTTATATGATACATATCTCATTCTCAGGGCACACCGGATGGGCAAGATGTCGGGTTGGCATAGACCCTAGTTGCCCAGGGGGCACCGGACATCGCCTAGTTTGGACCAACACTTAGAGAAGCACTAGCCCGGGGGGGTAAAATGAAGATGACCCTCGGGAGCGTGACTCCCAAGGGAAAAGTAGGTGGTGGTGATGCAAATGGTAAAACCAAAGTTGGGCCTTGCAGGAGGAGTTTTATTCAAAGTGAACTGTCAAGGGATCCCCATAACACCCAACCATGTAAGGAACGCAAAATCAAGGAACATAACACCGGTATGACGGAAACTAGGGCGGCAAGAGTGGAACAAAACACCAGGCATAAGGCCGAGCCTTCCAACCTTTACCAAGTATACAGATGCATTAATTAAAATAAGAGATATTGTGATATCCCAACAAAATCCTTGGTCCAACATGGAACAAACTTCAACTTCACCTGCAACTAGCAACGCTATAAGAGGGGCTGAGCAAAGCGGTAACATAGCCAAACAACGGTTTGCTAGGAAAGGAGGGTTAGGGGTTTGGCATGGCAATATGGGAGGCATGATATAGCAAGGGGTAGGTATCGCGGCATAGCAATAGAGCGAACAACTAGCAAGCAAAGATAGAAGTGATTTCGAGGGTATGGTCATCTTGCCTGAGATCCCACAAGGAAGAAGAACGAATCCATGAAGAAGACAAACGGAAGTAGTCGAATAGATCCTCACAACTCCGGAACGGAACCGAAGCTAACGAGAGAAGCTACCCGGAAAGAAGCAAGCAACATAGTAAACAACCATCACATAAACATGGCATGATGCACAACCAAGTATGATGCATGTCCGTTTTAAATATGCATGGCATGGCAAAGTGCACAAACAACTCTACAAGTTAAGTGGAGCTCAATATGCAATGAGTTTCATATAGATGAAACACCACAACACTTATTTAGTTCTCTCCCGTTTATGTACTCAACAATATTAAAGAGCATGGCAATGGGTGAAGCATAAGAAAACTATCTATCTAGGCAAGTTTAAATGAGGCCGGAACCAACAAACAACAAGTCCGGAAACTCCTCATGTGCATATTTTAGGTTTGGAACTATTCTGCCCTAACCATAATTTTAGAGTTGTTGAGCATGCTAGATGAGTGCACCATGTTAAACTATGCATTTTTCTACCCCATTTACATATAAAGTTTATTAATAATGGAGCTACAGTTATTTAGTTATGAATTAAATCATTTTAGCATGTTATTTAAGCAAAATAAAGCAAACATCATTTTGAACATTTCAAACATGGATGAAAGTGGCATATTATGAAACTAGATGAAATTCTAGTCATTTCTCATATATAAATCATTTTAAACCGATGCACCATTTGTGAGTTATTAAATGCATGAACTAGGGGGACTTTTCTGCAAAACGGACGTACCTGGGATAATAGCTAAAAATCACAGAGAGGGAAAAAAGGACATGGGCCGAATCTGCTGGGCCAAAGTGCATAAGAGAGGGGTTGAAGGGGATCTGCTAACTTTGGGCCTGGCCCTGTCAGGCAGAGGAGTTGGTTGGGAGAGGCGGGGTTGGATGTGGCTAAGGCCCACGCGCGTGGAGGAGGCCCAATCGCTCGGCTGGCTTGACGACACAGTCAATGGGCACGGGCGAGCATCGCTGAAAGGAGACGAGTAGGGCAGCAGTTCAAGCAAGGAAAGCAGGGGAGCGGCAGCAGCGGGTCCGGCCGAGACGAGGCCTGTAGGCGGCGGATCCGGCGGAAGGGGAAGCAGCGGCCTCGACTTGAGGTGGCATGGCCGTCACGGGGTTGAGGCGGAAGTCGCCAGATCTGGTGGTGGAAGCGAGGTCCCGACGCAGCGCGAAGTAGCAGGGGGGTCAGGCGGCCATGAGGTTCCTGGGTGGTAGAGGCATCAGCAGGAGGTGATGGCTCGTCGGCGTCGGGGACTCGAGGCAGCTGGATGTTGGTGCTCCTGGTTCCTTGTTGGACAGTGAAGAGGCTCCAGCACGGCGGCTTGGCTCGAAGACGGACTGGGCGCGGGCGTTCCTCCTCCGTGCAACGAGGACGAGACACGAGGTAGACGAACTAGTCACGCCGAACCAGAGCGACGATGGCGGCCTTCGACAGGAACGGGGCCGGAGGAGGTTGTGGGGGTCGGGAAAAGGCGCGGCGGCGGTGATCCCCTCCAGATCCGGGGCGGCTTGGGACTTGGCAAGCCCGCACGAGGTGGAACTTTGGAGTGGCGGCTCCTGTCCATGGCGTCGGGGCAGAGTTCCTTTGTTACCTGTGGAAGCAGGAGAAGGAGAGAGAGAGAGGGATTAGAGCAGAGGAGGGAGTAGAAGGCAGTGAAGGAGAAGAAGGGGTGCAGGTGAGGGCGATGGGGTCTTGGTGGTGCTGCTGCTGGTAGCCGGTGGCGAGCTGCTCATGATCCCCTCGGGATCGAGCAGAGGAGGCGCTGGTGGATGGAGAGGGCTGTTGAATGGTGGATTTGGGATTGGGAGGGATCCCGAGGTAGATGGTGAGTTGGTGGCGGCGGAGGAATGGGAGGATGGGACATCTTGCTAAATTTTAGGGTTTTGTCTCAAATTAGACTAGGGGTGGACTATATTTATGGAAAGGAGGGAAGTTTGGATCTTCCGATCGAAATTCGACGGTCGAGATAAGAAAAGGTTAGGAGAGTCCAACAAAGAAAACGGAGATGTTTTATAGATGTTTGGGGATGATCCGGACCCATCGGTGCTGACTGCCCGGGTCGGATCCGGGACCGCTTTCGGACGCGCACGCGAGGAGGGCCGCAGGCATAAGCGATAGATGTTAGGTTGGGCCTCGCGGTAGGTAGCGGACTGTGTAGACGGACTAGAGAGGAAAGAGAGGGAAAACCCAGAACAGTTTTCGGAGACCGAAAACGTCCGACGTTAGACCGACTATACTGCCGCTATAGTAATTCGTTGTGGCCTCAAACGGACTCCGAATGCGATGAAACTTTGCGCGCGACCTACTAACAACATAACAACACCGCATGCCAACTTTCATTCCATTCTGAGAACATTTCCTTATAAAATAATATTTCGGACGTGTCACGGGCGCGTGCAAGTGTGCCTGGGCTCAGAACGGACAACGAAAGGAACGGGGAGACCCGGGCAGATGCAAGTTTTCGAAAACATGCAGATGCAATGCGGATGATGACATGGCAAGATGCAACACGCAAGCGAATGACATGGCAACGACAACGAATAACTGGAAGACACCTGGCGCATCGGTCTCGGGGCGTCACAACACTCCACCACTACAAGAGGATCTCGTCCTGAGATCTAGGATGGCACCGGAGGGAAAACAGAAGAGGAAGAGGAGAGGTAAAACTAAGTTGCTTCTTTGACAAACGAGTGAAACCAAAGAACCTTGCGAGGTTGAACAAATTGAAAGAAAGAATGCAACGAAGAAGACAAAGTTGTAAACACTCCGTTAGACAAGAGGAACAAGGAACCTTACTAGAGCCTTGTAGGTTGAAAGACATAAGAAAAGGGTTGCAATGGACAAGAAATACATGCAATCACTCCGGTAGAAACGAGATGCACAAGGAACGATAAGGATCAATTACGACAACACTCTGGTTGGAAAAGGAAGGTAAAAAATATGAGCTTGGCAAAATGAAAGCACTTGGATGAGAGTCCGGTTAGAAGTGGAATGATAGACACAACACTCCGGTTAAACAAGATAGAGAAGGAATAAGAATGATATAAATTGGATAACACTCTGATTGTAAATGGAAGGAATTGAAGATGAGCTTTACAAGATGAGAAGATACTTGATGAAATCAACAACACACTGCCTCCGGAACGATTAAAAGAATGGCACAAGGGTAAGAAAGATTTCAGACAGCACTCCGGTTGAGAAGAGATGCAAGACTTGACAGAATGGGAAGAACTTGAAAAGAGGGCACGACACTCCGGTTAAAAGGACCAGAAAGGAAAAGAATATGATCATGATATGACAAAATGATGGTTCGAAGAGAGCAATGTGAAAAAGCCTCCGATGAAAGAATAGAATATAGATCAATGAAAGAAAATGAACGGAGAAGAAAATGACAACTTCTCCCATAATTGAATTAGAAAGAGCATCCTTACAAAGATGGATTGAACAGAGTTGTTGGAAGAATCAACAATGAAAAGAATAAGCTTGATGTGGGCTTATGGAAAACATCTCAAAACTTGAGGTGAAATTCTGCCACTAACTTAAACAATTGATTTGATTGAGAGCACCAAAGAGATGAAAATTTTCTTCCACCAAGATGATAAAAAGATAACTTGGAACATTGATAAGCACCACAATAGAAACATTCCCAATGGAAGGCTTTAGGTGAAATCTATACCAAGATAACTGGAATGAAGAGATTGATGGATTGAGAAGAGCTCATGCTCGAAGCAATAGATGGGTTTAACTACCTCATTATTGACAACTGTTGAATCATGAGACACGAAAGAAATTGTTAAGAATGACATAACACCACCTCAAAATATAAGGTAGAAAGAATTGCACTTTGGAATGCAAGAAGAAGAATGCTTGAACTCCTCAAAACAAGACATGTGTTGAACACCTTTTTTATTTGAGAGTATAGCTTGGCGGATCTTAACTTCGAGAGAAATCTTGAGGACAATTGAAGAATGAAAGGAATCCTTGACGAACCACCATGTAGAGCCTCCATGAAGAACTCCGGTAACAAAATGATGATAAAAATAAAGAGAAGTTGAAAACACAAGGTGAAGCCTTGTAATGATTTAGATGGATCTCCATGGTGATATAATTGCGAGAGCTTGGAACTCCGGGAAAGAAAAGATGAAACAATTGAAAACCGAGAACTTGATGAGCCTCCGGAATAAGGAATTGAATTTACTCAATGAAACAAGAATAAGAATTACATTATGCTTATCCTTCACCAATTTAAATTGATGACAAGCAACGGATTTTTTGCATACTACTTATTCTCGTAGAAAGGATTAAGATAGATATAGCGCCAACTTGAAGAGGCCTTCAACGAACCACTAGTAGGATTTGGAAACAACGAATGAATTGATATGAGAACGAGGGAAGAAGAAACTTGAACAAACCACTGTAAGAATTGAAAAAGAACGAAGAAAAAAATAAAGAAACACCGGGAAGAATTAGAGAACGAATGAAGATACTTGAGGGTATTTAGATACAAGTGAACAAAGAGATCCCGAGCTTATTAGAGAAATTTGAATGATGCACCGGTAAGATTTGGAGAACGAGAGCTGAAAGCTGGAATGAATAGACCTGAAATGATGGCCTTCGGAGAAACAAACTGAAAAGACTCCTGAAATGCTCCGGATGGGTGAAAAGAATTGTCACAATCGAAAACAATTTTGAGAGGATGGCAGCAAGCTTGAAGTACGCATCTCTGAGAGAACGGATAAGATTTGGAGGAAAAACTCTTCTTTGGTCTTCAAAGTCCAAGAATGATGACGAGAAACACCAACATGAATTGTTGAGACACTCTGGAATAATGAAGAATATGAAGGTTGAATCAACAATGAAAAGAATTTGAAAGATCTTAGAGAAAGACATATGACTGATGATAATTCATTCTTACGTCAAACTTTAGAAGATTTGAGAATAGCTCCGAGAAAATAGAAGAGTCAGGTAAGATCCTGGGAAAAGACCTGTGGGTTAGGGCCCACTCAAAGGATACACCGTTGAATGATTTAAACAAGAGAATGCGCCAGTTGAATTAAATGGCTTGAAGCTTGAACGAATGCAGAGTGGAAACATGAATCTTTGAGATATCTTCAGCACTCTGAAACAAATGAATAGCGAGAAGTGAATGATTAAGAGGTGCACCGGCATTAGAAAACATTTGAAACGAGGAAAGGATATGATTGACAAAGCTTGAAATGAATCCACCGGAGAAGAAAAAGAATTAAGAATGATGAACTTGAAGCTTCTGAGCATCTCCACGAGAAATCACCGGTTAAGAACATGAAGGAAAGGAAAGAAGAAAGTTCACATGAATCAAATGGATACTTGATTAAGATATCTGAGTCCCCGAAGAAAAAGGGTGGGAGGGTGGGAAAAACAAAGACAATTTGGGACGGATGAAACAAACACCGATGAGAATACTTAGAGTTGAACTTGCACATGTTGAAAATGATCAGATCCACTTGAAGAGGAGCACACCGGTAGAGAAGAAATTGAAATGAAAAACTCGATGATCAAGAAGGATTAGTATTCACATAGAAATATGAGAACACTGCTTAGGAAAGGTATGGAATCAACACTTGACATTGAAGCAACTCGAATACCACAACTCAAAACAAAACAAAGGATTGGCTTGCAAAATAAGCCGGAAACAACATATGATAGATCCCATATCGTATCATGTGTCCGTTGGAAAGATATTTTAGGAGCTACTTGAATTCCCACTTATAAACTCCCGAAACTTTCTGGTTATGCAATCAGGTGTTGGGGATACAGGGGAAGCATAATATCTCACCCAAACTAACAATTCCTACATCCAGCTGTATCCATCCTTCAACACATAGCCAAGAAACCTTCGAAAATCATGTACCTCAACCTTCGAAAAGCATCCGTTATACGAGTTATGGCAATACTCCCGAACTCCCGCCCCAGTACTGGGTGGCGTCGAGGTTATCTCACCAATAACTGCATAAAAGAGATTTTCGATGTCGGCGAACTCAGGTATTCCAGAACTGCAACGATAAAATTGTGACGACAACACCTCGGAGCTCAACTTCCCGGGACACTGCCACAACCCCTAAATGTTAGGAGGCACCAAGAACAATGTTCTCGTCACAAGACTATCGGAACGATTCCAAGATACCCGCGTGCTCCTAAAAAAAATCGTGAAATTTGAGAAGAGAAGAGTCAAAACTTCTATGTCAAGAGGCCTCACCAGAGCGACGAAGGGACTGAGGAGTAAAAAGAATCCTACTCTCCGATATATATAATCCTAAGACTCAAAACATTTTGTTCTAGACTCAACAACGTCAGCGATTCGATCAAGCAGGGGGCTCCTAAGTCGAGGATGGTTCTGATTACCAACTTGTAACACCCATGATGCAGCTATATCTCCCACGTGTCAGGGCACGACTTAGAGGCATAGCCGCATGGTAGGCTTGTCGCAAGAGGGGTAATCTTCACACATCCCATGTACTGAATAAGAAAGGGATAAAGAGTTGGCTTAGAATCGCCACTTCACACAAATACAAGTTAAACATACAACATCCATATTACAATCAAGGTCCGATTACGGAACCAAAAAAATAAAAGAAGACAACCCCAAATGCTAGATCCCCGATCGTCCCAACTGGGCACCACTACTGAACAACAGGAAACGAAACAACACAACAAACAAGATCTTCATCGAGCTCCCACTTGAGTTGGGTAGCGTCATCTGCACTGGTATCATCGGCACCTGCAACTGTTTGGAAGTATCTATGAGTCACGAGGACTCAGCAATCTCACACCGGCGAGATCAAGACTATTTAAGCTTATGGGTAGGAAAGGCTAGTGAGGTGGAACTGCAGCAAGCACTAAGCATATATATATGGTGGCTAACTTATGCAAATAAGAGAGAGAAGAGAAGCAACGCAATGGTCATGAACTAGAAGTGATCAAGAAGTGATCCTGAATCTACTTACGTTCAAGCATAACACAAGAACCATGTTGTCGGGTGGTAGGTGCGACATATGCCAACGGGTGGCTTATCATTGTGGGAGCCAGTAAAACATCGCCGGTGCCTGGAAACGGGATGAGGCAAAGACATGCACGCCGGCGAATCTTACCCAGCTTCGGGGCTCTCCATGGAGATAACACCCCTACTACTGCTCTGCGGGGTCTCCGCATGATCACTAGATGAACAGGTAGCTACACGATGCTCCTTGAGCTGTTTGGCGAGAGGAGGAAGAAGGGCTCTGCTTGCTCTCTTCTCCTCCCTACGTGGTGTCTAAAACTAGCAGGGACCCATCCTTGGCATGGGTGTCCCTGGGGGTTTATATAGGCCTACCCCCTGGGGGGTACAATGGTTATCCGGCTGGGCGTGGGGCCCAGCCGTATGTGTCTTCGCTCTCCGGCTTCTGCGCCGGCTGCCAGGGCCTGCCGGCTGGTGGGTCCCACCGGCTACCGGCTCCTTGGTCGACAGGCAGGCCCCACTGTCCAGGGCCTTGTCGGTGGCTGGTTACTGTTGCTCAATCTTGGTGACGAGGGCTTCGCCGAGGTAAGCGTGGCTATAGTGCTGCCGTCTAGCGGGTGACCACTGTAGCCTCACCGCGTCTTGCCTCCTTAATGGGGCGTCTCCTTCGAGGGGGTGGGAAGCCGGCTGGAGAGAGCAGGCTCCGTCTTGGGCCGACTTGGGGAGGCCAGGCCGCCTTCGGGTGTGTCTCTGCCCGAAGGGGCCCACCGCCCGTGGGCCATACTGGCAGCCCATCATGGATGACATCAGGGTTAACGTGGCAACAGTGCTGCGCCGGACAGGTCATGGCCACCCGTACGGCGCACTGTGCCAGGCGCGCTCTGGGATTCGGGGGTGGCAGGCTTCATTGTAGCCACGCCCCGTCACATCGCCGTTATGTGGATGCAGACTTTGAGGGTACGGTCTGGACCGCTTTATGGGAGCCAGCTCCTTGGAGTCGGCCTTCTCGTAGCCGGCTCCTCGGAGCCGGCCCTCCCGCGGCTTTCTTCATGAGGGTTGAAATCGGGCCGGCTTGGGAGACAGCCGGCCAGGGGAAGGCGGCCCCATGTCTTGGATTCTTGAGAGCCGGATCGGCTCGTAATTTTTTCGGAAAGGCTAGGGGGAGCCGACTAGGCTACCCATGGTCACTTACTCCGATAGTAGTCCCCGAAGCTGGGCGAGCTTCGTGGCTGATAAAGGGACGAGAAGCTTGGTCAGCTTCCTATCCTGAGGAGCCGGCTTTGCTTGTGCGCGCCGTTTTCGGAAAAGCTCCGTTTCTTATAGGCGGGAACGCGGGCCACGTGGCGAGGAAATCTTGCCAACGCACGCACGCGACGGGACACCGCCGCAGGCCCGGGCCCGCCACTCGCAGGCCTCGGTCCGAGCACGGATCTTCCGCGGCCCACATGGATCGCTCGCCTTCCCGCGGCGGTTTTATTCTGCCATCAAGGCACAATAATCGCGGGACGTGGGGGAGTGGGCGCAGTTGATCCCCACGTTCCCCCACGCCGCGCCTCCTCGGCTCCGCCGCGCGATCTATAAGTAGGACGAGGAGGCGGAGCGGCAGAGGCTCGCGCGCTCTCCCTCATTCCACCCCTTCTCGCCCTCCTTCTTCTTCTCTTCCCCGCAGTAGCTCTTTGCCGCGCCGTTCCGCCGTCGCTTCGTTCCGCCGCCGCATCGTCTTGCTTCTCGCCGCGCTGCCCCATGGCGCTGTCAAGCTCGTGGGATGGCTCCAACGTCCATGAGGACCACGTCGAGTTCCTCTGCCAGACGCGACGCCTGCCCGGCGAGAACTTCGTTCGGGTTCGTCTAGCGCCGGAGAAGGAGATTTCGCCGGCACCGGAGGAGGACGAGCGCGTGATCTTCCGCTCGCACTGCCTGCGCGGCTTCGGCCTTCCGGCGAGCGGGTTCCTCCGAGCCTTCCTCGAATTCTACAACCTCCAGCCGCATCACCTCACGCCCAACATGGTGATGCTGCTGTCGGCCTTCGTCACGCTGTGCGAAGGCTTCCTTGGGGTCCTCCCCACGCTCGAGCTCTTGGCGGAATTCTTCTAGAGCAAACTTGGCACCGTCGTCGCGGGCGTGCCTGCCCCCCGCAGAGCCTATATTGCCATGAGGCGGTCGGGCGAGAACAACCTGTTCCCGCCCATCCCGCTGATCCAGTCGGTGAAGCTCTGGCAGAAGTCATACTTTTACGTGAAGAATGTCGCGCAGCAAGGCGACTATGTTAACCTGCCAGCTTATGAAGCCGGCCCGCCGGCTGGGAGGCGACCTTCATGGAGCTACCAGGCCAGATCGTTGTCTCAGGCCGGGAACGCAGCCGTCTCCCGGCTTCGGGTGATGATCCAGTCGGAGGGCCTGACCGGAGCCGACTTGCTGGCCGCCTTCATGGAGCGCCGGGTTCTTCCCCTCCAAAGCCGGTCTCACATGGTTTGTCAGATGAGCGGCCGCTTCGACCCAAGCCGGCTGAGCACCAGGGAGATGCCTCATGCGGAGGTCTCCTACATGGTGAACTATATCTCCAACTGCAAGCTCGCCGAGGATTGGCGGTACGGCAAGGGGCCGTACTCTCACGCCAACCCTCCGCCCATCGTAAGTTTTATTTTGGTAGCCGGCCTCATGATAGCCGGCCTCTGATCAGTCGGTTTGCCCCTAGCAGAATCCTCTCCTTCCGCCGACGACCGGAGCCGCAGGGGTAGAGCGCCAGCTCGTCCCTGACCGCGCGGTGGACGACGCCGACGACCCGGACTTGGGAGCGGCCACCATGGAAGACGCCATCGTGGGGGAAAGCGATGAGGTCGGAGGCGTGGGGCTCACGGCCGGCTTCGAGGACTGGCCGGGTGATGCCGAGGTCGAAGTCGCCCCACGCCGCCAGCCGGCGCCTGATCATCAAGGTGTGAGCTCGTCCGCCACGCCGGCTGCTGGCGGCGGCGCCCAGAAGCGCCGTGCAGTGTCGATCCTCTTCGGCAGCCGGCCAAAGAAGTCCAAGACTTCCACGGTGGTGACCAAGCGAGATGAGGCGGCCGTGAAGGCGGCCCGCTTCCGCAAGGCGGTGAAGCAGCCGCAGGCGATCTCAGCGTAAGTCGTCGAATGCTTGGATACATATTTTTTGTTGTTCTTCTTTTCGATTGAAAACACTTCTAAACCTTTCTTTGCTCGCCGGACAGGGCGCCGCTTTCCCTTGAGAGGGGTCCGGGAGGCTCCGTAGTCGGGCCGACTGGAGGGTCTTCAGGCTCCCGCCGCGTGGATCCCCGCGCCGACCTCAGGGAGGCCACGGAGTGGAACGCACGAGAGGCGCGGGAGGAGCGGGAGGCGGCGGAGCGAAGGGCCGCCCAGGCGACGAAGGAGCAGGCCGATGCAGCAGCCAAGGCCCGGGCGGAGGCGGCAGCTGTGGAGACAGAGGTGGAGGCTTCGCACAACCAGCCTCCGCTGCTAGCCCTTCCCCTCCGCACCGTGGCCCCTAACATTCCTGTGCCTCCGCTGGAGGAGGTCGACTAAGAACCACCGGTGATGGAGCGGAGGGTGGACTTCGTGATCTTCGTGGAGAGGGCGCCGCCGGCAGCGCCAACCGGAGCGGGCCAAGGCGGCCAGTCGGCTGCGGCGCCAGAGCAGCCGGCTGGGGGTGAGCCGGAAGTAGGAGCCGGCCTCGAGGTGCAGCCGGCAATGTGCCAGCGCGCAGGGGGAGGCACCGCTACACCGGAGCCGCACCGAGCTACGGGTGCCGGCCAGACGGCGGAGGCCTTGGAGGCGGCCAGCACCGGCACGTCCGAGTGGACTCCCAGCAGCGGGACGGGCGAGATGAATGTGGCGGCCCAAGAGGTTCGGAACCGGCTTCAGGCCCAAGCCGCCTCACTGCAGCAATACACCCAGGAGTTCCTTGCGACGAGGGCCATCATCCGGGTGAGTCTTCTATCTTTGGTTGCTTTGTTCTCTTGATTTCTTCCGTGGGGGCGCGTCAGTGCACCCACTGGGTGTAGTCCCTGAGATTCGGGCCGACTGCTAAGCAGTCGGGTCAGATCTTCCTTGACGACTACCTTATTCTCGCCTCCTGTCTAATCTTCCAGGAGTATCATAACCTCCCCGCTACCGTCTTCAACTCCCAGGCTCAGGAGCTGGGTCGGAGAACCAAAGACCTAATCAGCAGCCGGAGTATGTACTTGGTTTTGTTCATCTCCTGTGGGGGCGCGTCAGCGCACCCACTGGGTGTAGTCCCCGAGATTTGGGCCGACTGCTGAGCAGTCGGGTTGGATCTTTCCTGACGACTTCACCTTACTGGTTTTTTCTTTTGTCTTTCGTGCTCGAAGAAGCCAATGCCGACTTAAGGGGGCAGCTCAGCGAGGCGCAGGCCGCCCTTCGTGCCAAGGAAACTGAGTACGACGCCTTGGTCCTGGAGCGTGACCGCCTGGCCAAGAAGCTGGCTGACCAGGAGGAGAGCCACAAGGCGGCTCTGAAGAAGGCGCAGGATAACAAAGCCGCCCTGAAGGCCGAGTTCGAGACTGAAGCGGCGGGCTGGGCTGAGACCAGGCAAGCGCTGAATGAAGGCTTCGGCCGTATTGAGGATTTGATCGACAGTAAGCCGCCTTCCTCGCTCCTTGCCTGCCCTTGCCGCCTGACTTGTGTTCTGACTTGAGCTGCTTTTTATTCTCTCTGCAGACTACTTTCCTGGCTACTCCATCTTCGCTGCCCAAACCATCGAGGCCCATCGCGAAGCGCGCCGGCAGGCGGGGGCTGAAGTCGCGCCGGACGCGAGTCGGTCGCTCGAAGAGCAACTCTTGGCGGTCCAAGCGCGGCTGCAGCCGGCTCATCGTATGCTCCGCCGCCTCCAGCGCGCTGGAGCGCAGGTGTTGGCCGCCCTCTGGCCAAGCGAGATGATTCCCCGCACCCCGAGTCGGACTGCCGACTGGCTGGAGGTTGCGGTTGGCCGCTTCGAGGCCTGGAAGGCGTCGGCGGCCCGGCTTGGAGCTGGGCGGGCACTGGAGTTCGTCCGAGCTTGGTATCCGGGGCTGAACCTGGACCAGCTGCGCACCTGGCGGCTGGAGGCCGACGAAGAGCTAGCGGAGGTACGGCCGGCTATCGCTCAGCGCGCATCGACAATCACCGAGTGTACTGACATCAGCGTCTTTGCTCCCGAGATTAATGATGACGGCATTGCCCAGCCGGAGGAGTGGTTTGGGCTGGACCCGGCGGCGGGTGAAGACTCGGCAGAAGAGATCGCCTCCAGCGACGAAGGCGAAGACGACGAAGGAGAGGAAAGCGAAGACGTCGAGCCGGCCGGTGGAACAGCCAGCCAACCTCAGCCTGACCGTGCCTCCAGTAACGAGGCGTGCGCAAGCGCGCCTTCTACGGGAGGCGACGATCATGCCGAGGTTCGCCAGCCGGCCACTCCTCCAGCCGGCACTGACGTCTCCACGGACCTGCCCGGCTCGTCAGTCGCTCCGCCGGCTTAACCTGCCGTCCTTGTTTTTTCCTGCTTGTTGCCTTCTGAACAATTTTTATTAAGCTTCCGCAGTTCCACCCACTGGGGGTGTATCCAAACTATGTTGAATGCTGGCCTTTTGAAGGTCTTTTATGTAAATATTATCATGTGCATGTTTGGTTTCCATTCACGTATGCTTTTTATCCTTAGGCTGTTTCCTTTGCCGCCTTCCCCTTCTGGGAAGGCAAGTACTCGAGCTTTCTTAGATTGGAGCGAGGTGAATGGAAGCCGGCCGGCCGGCTACTCTGGTAGCCGGTCGGCGGTGGGAGAAAAACCGGCTTTTGTTATATTAGTCCGTTAGTCCCTAGCCGTTTTTCGTGTGGGCACCCATTCCTGCCCTTAACTCTTGCCAGCCGGACAGCCGGTTCTTAGAACTGCGACCTTTGGCAAGAGAAGGCTTGGGAGCCGGCACACTACTTGTCTGACTGCGGGTAGGACTTCTAATATAACTCCAGGCGGCCAGTCCCCGGGCCGACTAGTCGAACCCGGTGCCGGACGGAAAAAAGTGAATGCAATGACAAGGCCATAAGCATGATACTTTTCATTTATAGACAAAAGATGGCCGTCCCCGAGCTCTCCTCGGGGGCCCTATTGTCTCGTACTTAGTACAAAAGTTAGCGTGATACATACTGCATTTCAGCTGTAAAACCTTCGGAGGAGGTTGGCGTTCCATGGTCGTTCCGACTCCTTGCCGGAGTCGTCTCTCTTTCGTGCCTTCAGCTTCTGCGCGTCGATCAAGTAGTAGGAGTCGTTGCCTAAGGCTCTGCTGATGACGAAGGGGCCCTCCTAAGGGGCTGAGAGCTTGTGCTGACCGGCTGTTCGCTGGATCAGCCGGAGCACAAGATCGGCCTCTTGGAAGGATCTTGGCTTGACCTTCCGGCTGTGGTAGCGGTGCTGGCCCTGCTGATAGATGGCGGACCAGCTGAGGGCTAGCATCCGGCTTTCTTCCAGCAGGTCGACGCCGTCTTCTCGTGCTTCCTTGGCCTCCGCTTCCGTGTACATGGTTACTCGAGGCGAGTCGAACTCGATGTCAGTTGGGATGACCGCCTCGGCACCATACACGAGGAAGAAAGAGGTGAAGCCGGTTGACTTGTTTGGTGTAGTACGCAGACTCCAGAGGACAGCCGGCAGCTCATCGAGCCAA
This sequence comes from Triticum aestivum, assembly GCF_018294505.1. NCBI lineage: Eukaryota > Viridiplantae > Streptophyta > Magnoliopsida > Poales > Poaceae > Triticum > Triticum aestivum. Next base: position 187,019,481 of record NC_057809.1, on the reverse strand, counting down.
CAGCCGGCTGAACGGTCCAGTGGTACGATCAGTCGGGGCTTGATGCCGGAAAGGATGAGGCCGTTGGCTTGCTCGACCTGGCCGTTTGACTGCGGGTGGGCGACGGATGCTAGATCCAACCGGATGCCTTGCGTCGCGCAGAAACGTGCCAAGGCTCCCTTGGCGAAATTTGTGCCATTGTCGGTGATGATGCTGTGTGGCAGCCGTACCGAGTTGTTATATCTGTGATAAATGTGACGGCAGTCGGCCCATTCAGCTTCTTGATCGGCTTTGCTTCAATCCATTTGGTGAATTTGTCCACGGCGACAAGCAGATGTGTCATGCCGCCGCGCGCCGTCTTGAATGGGCCCACCATGTCCAGTCCCCAAATGGCGAAGGGCCAAGTGAGGGGAATGGTCTTGAGTGCTGAAGCCGGCATGTGTTGCTTGGAGCTGAAGAGTTGGCACCCTTTGCAATGTTTAACTAACTCCTTGGCGTCATCCAAAGTAGTCGGCCAAAAGAAACCATGGCGGAAGGCTTTGGCGACGAGTGATCTTGAGGCCGCATGGTGGCCGCATTCTCCTTGGTGGATGTCTTTGAGGATTGCAATGCCCTTTTCTTGCTCGACGCATCGCTGGAGGACTCCAGTGACACTGCGCTTGACGAGCTCTCTGTTGACGATTGTGTATGCTCCGGCTCGGCGTTGGACTTATCTTGCCTCTACTTCGTCAGCCGGAAGATCTTGGTTTATTAGGAAGTTGAGGATGGATTGAGCCCATGACGGAGATGCGACTTCTTCTATTGCCAAAACGGCTACTGCGACCAGGGCGGGCGGGCTGGGCGGTGAAATGCTGGAGTCGGCCGCCGCTTGTTGTGTTGGTGTAGTCTCCGGGCCGACTACCGCAGTCCCCGAGCTGGGTGAGGCAGTCCCCGGGTCGGGGGTAACTACGGAAGTCCCCGAGCCGCCTGCTGATACCCCCTGGCCGACTATCGAAGTCCCCGGGCCACCTGCTTGGTTCTTCGAGCCGGACCCTGCCGCGTCGGGGTCAGGCGGCACGAAGATGGAATCGGACTCTGGATACGGCTTGATAGACGGCTTGAGGAGGCGTTGTAGAGAGATGCCGGTTGGTATTGCTTGCCGGGTGGAGCCTATTCGAGCCAGAGCATCAGCTGGCTCGTTGTCGGCTCGCGGTACGTGGAGGAACTCGCATCCTTCAAAATACCCACTGATCTGCTGAACGAGGAAGCGGTAGCTTGCCATATTTGCGTCCTTGGCATCCCAGTCGCCGGATGATTGCTCGACCACCAAGTCCGAGTCGCCATAACATAGGATCCGGCGAATGCCGAGTTCTTTGGCAAGCCGGAGCCCGTGTATGAGCGCCTCATACTCGGCCACGTTGTTGGAGGCGACAAAGTGGATTTGCAGCGTGTATCTGAGCTTGTCGCCTTTGGGAGAGGTGAGGACGATGCCGGCTCCCAAGCCGGTGCGCATCTTGGACCCATCGAAGTGCATGCGCCAATGAGTGGAGTCGGGAGCCGACGGCAGGTACTGGGTCTCGGCCCAGTCGATGAGGAAGTCGGCCAATGCTTGGGATTTGACGGCGGTGCGAGGCTGGTAGAAGATCGCGTAGGGGGCCAGCTCGATGGCCCATTTCGCCACCCGGCCGGATGCATCCCGGCTGCCTATGATCTCGGCCAGCGGGGCGGTGCATACAACCGTGATGGGATGCTCTTGGAAGTAGGGCTTCAGCTTCTTCGCGGCGAAGTACACGCCGTTGCACATCTTCTGGTAGTGCGGGTAGTTCTTCTTCGAGGTAGACAACACCTCGCTCAAATAGTACACCGGCCTCTGGACCGGCTGGGCTCGGCCTTCTTCTGGGCGTTGGACTACGATGACGGTGCTGACCACCCGGCTGGTTGCGGCAATGTAGAGGAGCATGGGCTCTTTCTCAGTCAGCGCCGCCAGGACTGGCGGTGTGGCCAGCATCTTCTTCAGCTCGTGGAAAGCTTGGTTAGCTTGGTCATTCCACTCGAAGTGAGTGGTCTTCTTCATGAGGCGGTAGAGGGGGAGAGCTTTCTCTCCGAGCCGGCTGATGAAGCGGTTTAGGGAGGCCAAGCACCCGGTGAACTTCTGGATGTCTCGAAGCTTGGTGGGAATCGCCATTCTCTCAATGGCCTTGATCTTTACTGGGTTGTATTCGATGCCGCGTTCGGAGACCAGGAAGCCTAGGAGCTGGCCGGATGGTACTACGAACATGCATTTCTCGGGGTTAAGCTTGATTTGGAACCGGCATAGGTTCTCAAATGTTTCCTTCAGGTCTTCCAGCAAGGTGTCGCGCTTCTCCGTCTTCACCACAATGTCGTCTACATAGACGTGGGCATTTCTGCCGAGTTGCTTGAGGAGGCACTTCTGCATGCAACGCTCAAAAGTGGCACCGACATTTCTCAAGCCGAATGTCATAGTCAGGTAGCAAAAGGCTCCAAATGGCGTGATGAAGGCGGTCTTCAGGCGGTCTGCCGGATTTAACTTTATCTGGTGATACCTTGAGTAAGCATCCAAGAAACTCAACAGCTCGCATCCGGCCGTGGAGTCTATCACTTGGTCAATCCTTGGTAGGGCAAAGGGATCTTTGGGGCAGGCCTTGTTGAGGCTCGTGTAGTCTATACAGATGCGCCACTTGTTGTTTTTCTTTGGCACGAGGACCGGGTTGGCGAACCACTCTGGAAAAAAAACTTCCATAATGAAGCCGGCTGCCAGAAGACGGGCTATCTCCTCTCCCATAATCCTGTGTTTCTCCTCCGATAGTCGGCGGAGGGGTTGTTTGACTGGCTTTGCGTCTTCTCGGATGTGTAGTTTCTGCTCGGCGAATTCCTTCGGAGCGCCCGGCATGTCCTTGGGGGACCATGCAAAGATGTCCCGATTCTCACGGAGGAAATTGGCGAGCTCGCCTTCCTATTTGCTGTTTAGGTTTGCCCCGATGACGGCAAACCTCTCTAGGTGCTCGGGGTCAAGAGGTATCTTCTTCGTCTCCTTGGCCAGCTGGAAAGATCCTTGAGCATCATGCTCCTTGGGATCGGGGGACAGGGCCGACTGCTTGCCGGCTATGGCCACGACTCGGTCCAACATCTTCTTTTCTTCGGCAATCACAAGGGACTCGGCCAGCTGGCTGCTGGCTGCTGCGCACTCAGAGGACTTCTTGTAATCGCCGACTACGGTGATGACGCCTTTGGTGCTTGGTATCTTCATCTTGAGGTATGCATAGTGGCGAACTGCCATGAATTTGGCCAAGGCAGGTCGGCCAAGCAATGCATGGTAAGGGCTCTCTAGGTCCACCACTTCAAACCAGATCGCTTCCCGGCGGAAATGCTCCTTGTCCCCAAAAAGTACATCAATCTTGATCTTGCCAATGGGGGCGCAGGACAGGCCGGGTACGATGCCATGGAACACTGTCGGAGTAGGCATGAGTTGCTTTGTCTTGACGTTCAGCTTCTCCAGGGTGTCGCGGTACAAGATGTTGATGCTGCTCCCGCCGTCTATCAACACACGGGAGAAGCGGGCGGCGCGTCTGTCCGTTGCAAGGGTGGCATCCAGAACCAACACATAAGAGCCGGGAGATGGCATCACCTTCGGGTGGTCGGCCCGGCTCCAGCTGATAGGTTTTTCTGACGAGTGCATGTGCTCGGCGGGGTTGGCAGCAACCATGCTGACTTCCTGGTTCTCTCGGCGTTTGCTGCGCCGGTCTTCGGGCTGGCTTGTAAAGATGATATAGGCAGCATGCTCGTCGGGGAACTCATTGTGCACGGCTCCGACTGCGGGCCAAGCGGCCGGCGGCTGCGGAGCCGGAGGCGGCGGACCGGCAGGCGGAGGCGGAGCGAGCCCTTCGCCTTTAGAGATTCGGGTGAGCCAGTGGCACTTCCGGGTCATGTGGTTGGACGGCTTCGCGCCGCTGTGGAACTTGCACGGGGCGTCGTAGGAGAAGGCCGGCTGCCAAGCCGGCTTGCCGCCCCTCTGCTTCTTGGGTGCGGGCCGCGCTTCGAGCTGCTCGTCTTCGACTGTGGCCACCTGCCGACTGGCGGGAGGAGGCACGGGGCCCTTGCGCTTGTGGTCGTTGGAGTGTGGGCGTCGGCCGGAATCCCCAGCCAGCGTCTTGGGCGCTGGGTTGAGTACTTTTTCGGACGCGTCTACCCGGAGCTCGGTCTTCATTGAGGAGTCAGCGGTGGCGTACTTGTCCGCTATGTCCAGAAGCTCGTAAAGGGTAGTCGGCTCGTCGCAGAGAAGCTTGTGCTTGAGGAGGGTGCCTTCTCGGCACCCGGCTGTGAAGTGCTCTATGGCTTGCACCTCGTGCACCCCTTCGCAAGAGTTGCGGAGCTCGGCCCAACGCGTGAGGTAGTCGCGAGTTGACTCGACGGGGACTTGTACGCACAAGGAGAGCTGTCTGGGCTTGGGAGCCCGCTTGTAGGTGCTGGTGAAGTTGCGGACGAAAGCTTCTGTGAAATCTAGCCAGCTGTTGATGCTGTGTGGTTTGAGGCTGTTGAGCCAAGTCTGCGCCGTGCCTTGCAGCATGAGGAGCACGTACTTCATGGCAACGCGCCGGTTGCCATTGGCTATGCTAACCACCATGGAGTAGTCGATCAACCAATCTTCCGGCTTCACGGAGCCGTTGTACTTGGGCGTTTCTCTTGGGAGCAAGAACCCTTTGGGGAAGGGCTCGTCGCGGATGCGGGGGCCGAAGCAAGGCGGACCGACATCGTCTTCTTCTTCCAGCGCCAGGGATCGCGCCAGGCGGTCGATCCGATGGCGGGCGTCGTTTTCGCCGACTCCTTCGCGGCGACCTAGTCGGCCGCTGAGAGTCGGATGCGCCACAGGCGGAGGGGTGGGATATCTCTTTCCACGGGGCCGAGGCGGAGGCGGGTTGCCCTGCCACTCCACGGCCCGAGGGTGGCCTTCTGCGTCTCGCTCAATGGAGATCCGGGTTTGGCTTCGGCTGGCAGCCGACACTTTCTCGCGCCGCGCGCGGTCTCTACCCGCAGTCGGCGTCCAGGACGTCGCGCCGTGATCTCGGCGCGGGGGAGGGCTTTCCGCGCGGGTGTCGGCTTCGTGCCGCTGCGCGGCTGCATCGATCAGCTACTGGATGCGTTGGGTCATGTGGGGGAGTTCTTCTGCCCCCAGTCCGTCTAGCTTGTCTACGGCCACCTGGGCGCCGCGCAGGTTCTCGAGTGGAGTGGCGTAGACTGGGCGGTCGACTCCTAACGTGTCGGCAACGACAGCGCCGCACTGTCTGACAACGCCGACCCGGCTGGGCCCGCCTGGGGGTGGCGTGCCAAAGGCGGCGCGGTCGGCCTCGCGTCGGTGGGCCTCAGCGAGGCGTCTCATGGAAACCAACTTCCGGCCCTCCGCGAGGAGGGCGAGGCGGCGAGCCTCCAGTGCTTCAGTGTCGGTGTCGGCCGAGAGGGGGATGGACAAGTCGTGGACCGCCGCGTGCAGGGCGTTGTGGGCGCTCTCGTCAGCAGCGCCGTCGTGGCCGATGACCATCACCTCGGTGGTGACAGCGTTGCATCCATCGACTCGGGGAAGCAGGTCGTTGTAGATCGTGACGTTGGTGGGGAAGGTGTCGAATGAGGCCGTGTCGGAGTCGACAGGCATCGGATCGGTGGAGCCAACCGACTCCAAGTCCACAACAGGCTTGCCGGAGACATGGAGCCGGCCGAGGAGGTTGACGAGGTGGTCGGTGCCCGCGTTGGAGGCGAGCTCATCGGAGATGAGGGTCTTGTCGAGGAGATCAGCGAGGCTACTCGCTGCGCAGGCGTTGGTGACACCTTGCAGCGTGTCGTGGCAAGCGCCATCGGGCATGCCGGGCTGGCTACGCTCGCGGGGGAGGAAGAGGGTTCCCGTCCAGAACAGGTCTCCGGACGACGGTGCACCTGGCCCCACGGTGGGCGCCAAATGTCAGGTGGTAGGTGCGACATATGCCAACGGGTGGCTTATCATTGTGGGAGCCAGTAAAACATCGCCGGTGCCTGGAAACGGGATGAGGCGAAGACATGCACGCCGGCGAATCTTACCCAGCTTCGGGGCTCTCCATGGAGATAACACCCCTACTACTGCTCTGCGGGGTCTCCGCATGATCACTAGATGAACAGGTAGCTACACGATGCTCCTTGAGCTGTTTGGCGAGAGGAGGAAGAAGGGCTCTGCTTGCTCTCTTCTCCTCCCTACGTGGTGTCTAAAACTAGCAGGGACCCATCCTAGGCATGGGTGTCCCGGGGGGTTTATGCAGGCCTACCCCCTCGGGGTACAACGGTAATCCGGCTGGGCGTGGGGCCCAGCCGTCTGTGTCTTCGCTCTCCGGCTTCTGCGCCGGCTGCCGGGGCCCGCCGGCTGGTGGGTCCGACCGGCTACCGGCTCCTTGGTCGACTGGCAGGCCCCACTGTCCAGGGTCTTGTCGGTGGCTGGTTACTGTTGCTCAATCTTGGTGACGAGAGCTTCGCCGAGGTAAGCGTGGCTACAGTGCTGCCGTCCGGCGGGTGACCACTATAGCCTCACCGCGTCTTGTCTCCTTAATGGGGCGTCTCCTTCGAGGGGGTGGCAAGCCGGCTGGAGAGAGCCGGCTCTGTCTTGGGCCGACTGGGGGAGGCCAGGCCGCCTTCGGGTGTCTCTCTGCCCAAAGGGGCCCACCGCCCGTCGGCCGTACCGGTAGCCCGTCGTGGATGACATTAGGGTCAACGTGGCAACAGTGCTGCGCTGGACGGGTCATGGCCACCCGTACGTCGCACTGTGCCAGGCGCGCTCCGGGATTCGGGGGTGGCAGACTTCACTGTAGCCACGCCCCGTCACATTGCCGTTATGTGGATGCAGACTTCGAGGGTACGGTCTTGACCGCTTTATGGGAGCCGGCTCCTTGGAGTCGGCCTTCTCGCAGTCGGCTCCTCGGAGCCGGCCCTCCCGCGGCTTTCTTCATGAGGGCTGAAATCGAGCCGCCTTCCAATAGCCGGCCTGGGAGACAGCCGTCCAGGGGAAGGCGGCCCCATGTCTTAGATTCTTGAGAGCCGGATCGGCTCGTAATTTTTTCAGAAAGGCCAGGGGGAGCCGACTAGGCTACCCGTGGTCACTTACTCCGACACCTAAGAGGGGCTGAGCAAAGCGGTAACATAGCCAAACAACGGTTTGCTAGGAAAGGAGGGTTAGGGGTTTGGCATGGCAATATGGGAGGCTTGATATAGCAAGTGGTAGGTATCGCGGCATAGCAATAGAGCGAACAACTAACAAGCAAAGATACAAGTGATTTCGAGGGTATGGTCATCTTGCCTGAGATCCCACAAGGAAGAAGAACGAATCCATGAAGAAGACAAACGGAAGTAGTCGAACAGATCCTCACAACTCCGGAACGGAACCGAAGCTAACGAGAGAAGCTACCCGGAAAGAAGCAAGCAACATAGTAAACAACCATCACATAAACATGGCATGATGCACAACCAAGTATGATGCATGTCCGGTTTAAATATGCATGGCATGGCAAAGTGCACAAACAACTCTACAAGTTAAGTGGAGCTCAGTATGCAACGAGTTGCATATAGACGAAACACCACAACACTTATTTAGTTCTCTCCCGTTTATGTACTCAACAATATTAAATGTTGGTTAGCATGGCAATAGGTGAAGCATAAGAAAACTATCTATCTAGGCAAGTTTAAATGAGGCCGGAACCAACAAACAACAAGTTCGGAAACTCCTCATGTGCATATTTTAGGTTTGGAACTATTCGCCCCTAACCATAATTTTAGAGTTGTTGAACGTGCTAGATGAGTGCACCATGTTAAACTATGCACTTTTCTACCCCATTTACATATAAAGTTTATTAATAATGGAGCTACGATTATTTAGTTATGAATTAAATCATTTTAGCATGTTATTTAAGTAAAATAAAGCAAACATCATTTTTAACATTTCAAACATGGATGAAAGTGGCATATTATGAAACTAGATGAAATTCTAGTCATTTTTCATATACAAATCATTTTAAACCGATGCACCATTTGTGAGTTATTAAATGCATGAACTAGGGGGACTTTTCTGCAAAACGGACGTACCTGGGATAATAGCTAAAAATCACAGAGAGGGAAAAAAGGACATGGGCCGAATCTGCTTGGCCAAAGTGCACAAGAGAGGGGTTGAAGGGGATCTGCTAACTTTGGGCCTGGCCTGGTCAGGCAGAGGAGTTGGTTGGGCGAGGCGGGGTTGGATGTGGCTAAGACCCACACACGTGGAGGAGGCCCAATCGCTAGGCTGGCTTGACGGCGCGGTCAACGGGCACGGGCGAGCGTCGCTGAAACAAGACGAGCATGGCAGCACTTCAAGCAAGGAAAGCATGGGAGCGGCAGCAGCGGGTCCGACCGAGACGAGGCCTGTAGGCGGCGGATCCGGCGGAAGGGGAAGCAGCGGCCTCGACTTGAGGTGGCATGGCCGTCACGGGGTCAAGGCGGAAGTCACCAGATCTGGTGGTGGAAGCGAGGTCCCGACACAACGCGAAGTAGCAGGGGGGTCGGGCGGCCATGAGGTTCCTGGGTGGCAGAGGCGTCGGCAGGAGGTGATGGCTCGCCGGCGTCGGGGACTCGAGGTGGCCGGATGTTGGTGCTCCTGGTTCCCTACTGGATAGTGAAGAGGCTTGGCTTGAAGACGGACTGGGCGCGGGCGTTCCTCCTCCGTGCAACGAGGACGAGACACGAGGTAGACGAACTGGTCACGCCGAAACAGAGCGACGACGGCGGCCTTCGACCGGAACGGGGCCGGAGGAGGTCGTGGGGGTCGGGAAAAGGCGCGGCGGCGGTGATCCCCTCCAGATCCGGGGCAGCTTGGGACTTGGCAAGCCCGCACAAGGTGGAACTTGGTAGCATCGACTCTTGTCCATGGCGTCGGGGCAGAGGTCCTTTGGTACCTGCGGAAGCAGGAGAAGGAGAGAGAGGGATTAGAGCAGAGGAGGGAGTAGAAGGCAGGGATGGAGAAGAAGGGGCGCATGTGAGGGCGATGGGATCCTGGTGCTGCTGCTGGTGGTAGCCGGTGGTGAGCTGCTCGTGATCCCCTCGGGATCGAGTAGAGGAGGCGCTGGTGGATGGAGGGGGCTGTTGAATGGTGGATTCGGGATCGGGAGGGATCCCGAGGTAGATGGTGAGTTGGTGGCGGCGGAGGAATGGGAGGATGGGACATTTTGCTAAATTTTACGGTTTTGTCTCAAATTAGACTAGGGGTGGACTATATATATGGAAAGGAGGGAAGTTTGGATCTTCCGATCGAAATCCGACGGTCGAGATAAAAAAAGGTGAATCATATCGAGCATGTCGGTCATCAGCGTGTGAATCCGGGCTGTAGCACTGGGCTAACAGGACTCTGGGGAACCCGGGCTATAGCAGGCTAGGCAGGACTCCGGAAGTTACCACGTGACATTTCCCCGAAGGGACGGACATAGGAACGAAGTGAAACACATGCCGGCCAGTCAAGTGTCCTGAGCAGTAGTGCTGGGCTAGCAGGACTCCGGTGAACCGGGCTGTAGCGAACTACTATGGCTCGAGGAGCACTAGACTACATTTCCCCATAAGAAAGGCTGCCAAGGATAAACAACTAGATTGTCGGATCCCACACATACCAAGCATTTCAATCATACACACAATATGCTCGATATGTGCAAATACAACATGGCATCACAACAAAAATCTACAACTCAAGTACTTTATTTAAAGGCTCCAGAGAGCCATACATAACATGTTCATACAGGTAGGAGTCACATGACCCGACACTCAAGTCATACAAGCATACAAGCACATGCGGAAGCAAATAGTCTGAGTACAGACACTAGAAAGCAAGAAGGCTTCTCGAAGCATGTCTATCTACATAGGGCCCTCCATGGCCATGATCACCACCTGGGTGGCAAGTCACTCATCGACGTTGAGATCTACATAAAACCCATCGGAGGGGGCGGTGTTGTCGTCTGAAAACAGTAATTAAGAAAACATGAGTACAAAGGTACTCAGCAAGTCTTACATCAGAACTTACTATACATGCTCATTCTCAAGAAGGTGGTGGAGTTATTGCAGCAAGCCAGCTTTGACTCTTGGCTAAGCTATCCTACGGAACACCACTAATAAAACAGTTTTCGCACACGAGTCCACTAATCACCAACACAATACTACACCGGGGATCCTCCCTCGTCATCCTACGAGAGGGCCATCCTCGGTACTCACACTTATCTTGAGTCTTTTAGTAGTATCCATTAACTTGTTTATGAACTGTATAGGCAACCAAGTAGTCCTTTACCCTGGACGCAGCTATTCGAATAGTTTTATACCCTGCAGGGGTGTACTTCGCCACACATGTTTCCACCACTCAGCGTCTGCACACGACATGTGCTCGGCAGACTTCAAGCGAAAACCGACGTGGGTGTAGACCACGACCTGACTAACCACACACGTCTCTAGTCTAGGTTTATCGCCTATTCAGGTTCCATCTGCAAGGAAATCCGGTCGGAGTGTCCTCAACGGCCCTAAACGATGTGTGCAGGGTTCCCGAGACACCAAACAGGTGACTCGGTACACCGTGCCACGGTGTATCTACCGCATCATAGCCCACCCCTAGGGTCAGCACTACGCACGGCCGCCAACACATAACCTACAAACACCAGAAACTAGTTGCAACTCCTGGATAGAGGACGAGAGGGGTCAGTAAGTCGAGCGGGGTCATATTTCAGGGCCCAATGTGTGGTAGTAGCTGAATCTTAAATCACGCATACAGATCTCAGTTCTTATGGACGACCTCAATGAAACAACCCACCATGTACTCCTACATGGCCTCTCATCGATACCTTTAGCAAAACATGTTCAACACATCCCTCACATTACCGACACAATCATTTCACTCTAGCCCATCACCCAGATGAACCAGACCTGACACAACTCTAAGCATAGCAGGCATAGCAAGGTAGGAAACACATACATGGCTCAATCAACTCCTACACATGCTAGTGGGTTTCATCTAATTATTGTGGCAATGACAGGTCATGCAGAGGATAAGGGTTCAACTACCGCAACACACAACAGTTTGAATCGCGTTGTCTTAATGCAGTAAACAAGAGCAGAAGCGAGAACATGGGTTTGTATCGGAATGATCAATGGGTTGCTTGCCTGATGGAGTGGTAGTAGGGTACTGCCCTTCAGACGTATATCCGGGGTTATCCTCGGAGGCAGAACCTACCACGAAAGACACACCGAACATAATCAACACATGACAATATGCAACAATATGATGCATGCTATGACATGGCAAAATGAATGTGTCTTGGCCTAATGCAAGCTAAAACAAAAAGGAATGAACCCATTTGAATCAAAGATTCAAATGTTAGTTCATTTAACATAGCCTTATTAGTGCATTATCTTATTTTGCTTAAACAGCAAGGTTATCTTGTTTTGTCATGCATGAAACCATTACCAATGGATAGATTGAATTTTTTTGATCAAACTTCATATATAAATCTTTGCATTTGTATTTATGGTTGATTTTCTATGATTTTTAGAAGTTTTGGCTATTTTCTGGAATTTCCCATTAAAGAATAAATCTAGAAAAGGATTTACTGCGTCAGCCTGGCGTCAATGTGACGTCAGCGGTCAACTGAGATGGTCCAGGTCAACCCTGACCTGTGGGTCCCGTCTGTCAGTGTCAACTAACTAACTAAGTTTAGTTAGTGTTAAATTAATACTAACCTAGTTTAATTAGTGGCCTGGGGCCCACATGTCAGTGAGTCAGGGGAAACTCAAACTGGGGTCAACTCGGGTCAAACTCACCGGAGTTGACCCGGGGCTCGTCATCGGCAAGGCCAGGGACGGCGGAGGGGTGCGGGTTTCTTCCTCCGGCGACCAAATGGCCGACGGAGGGCATCTACGTGACGCGGGCACTCGTCCGCGTCGAGTGGTGTAGGTGGTTGGGCCTGGGGTGGCCGGAGTCGTCGCCGGCATCGACCTTGGCGGTCGCCGGGGCTCGGGTGAGGTCGGGGTCGTCGTTGTGACGGTCGTGGTGGCTCATGCGGGGCACGTACGTGCTCTACGCGGTGCGGGGAGGAATCTGGGCACGACGGCCGGACCATTAGATGGCCGGAGACTCGTCGGCGGCGAGCACAGGCGGCGGTGCGTGCGGGCGAACTCAAGGCAGCGCGTACGGTGCACGAGAGCTAGAATGGAGAGGGGGAGAAGGGTCAGTGGCTCACTTCGGTTGCAGGGGAGCGAACGGCGAGCTCGGGGAAGAGCTGGAGCGAGCGGGGCGGCGAGGGGGATCTCCGGCGATGGCGGATCGGGACAAGCTCGGTGCAGCGTCTCCGGGGCGAGCGAGCGCTCGGGGATGGGTCGAGGCGAAGCAGTGGACGACGGCATAACTTTTTGGCACGGTGAGGCAACGAGTGGACGGCGGTGGCTGCGGGTTTCACGACGGCGCGGGCGCGGCTGCGTCGGCCATGGCGTCGAGGGAGTGAGGGAGAGAGAAGGGGGGAAGTGTGAGGTGTCGGGCAGGTCGGGGCGACACCGAGGAGGTGTTTGCGGCATCGAGGCAATGGCCAGGTGAAGCAGAGGAGCAAGGAGGTGGCGTGGCGAGCTCGGGCGCGCGCGCCGTGTCTGGTCCGGGCCAGCACAGTGTTGGTCCGGCTAGTGGGCCAGGTGGGCTGCGCCAGGTAAGTTCCTTTCTCTCTCTTTTTCTGTTTTTTTATTATTCTATTATTTCTGTAACTTCAGGGCTTTATTAAAAATGCCAAGGCATTTCCAAAAATCATAAAATTAATCATGGCTACTTCTTAGAATATATCCAACAACAAACATTTTAGTTTATGATTATTTGAGCATTTAAAATATTTTATAGCATTTAAATGCCCAAATGCAAATACTATAAGAATTAATCCAATGACCTTAAGATGTCCTAGAAAAATGTGCACCATTTTTGTCAAAGGTTTTAACCCAAAACAAAAAGGGTGGGCTTTCTAGAAGGGCATTTCAGGTTCATTGAAAAAGTTTTTTAGTAAACCCTAGTTGTTCCACGTGGGGTGCTGGGGGTTCTGTCATCCCCATTTCAGTTTTCTGGTAATTTAAACATGATGCAACACTCTAATGCTTGAACTAGCTAGGGTGTGACAGAAAGGAACGGGGAGACCCAGGCGGATGCAAGTTTTCGAAAACATGCAGATGCAATGCGGATGATGACATGGCAAGATGCAACACGCAAGCGAATGACATGGCAACGACGGCAAATAATTGGAATACACCTGGCGCATTGGTCTCGGGGCGTCACACGGAAGACGTGGAAAGGACAACCTTCATCTCCCCTTGCGGTGTATTATTCTATGTCTGCATGCCCTTCGGCCTAAGGAGCGTTGGCCCCACCTTCCAGCGGCTCATGCGCATCAGTCTAGGGCCTCAGCTGGGAAGGAACGTCGAGGCCTGTGTCGACGACATCGTGCTCAAAACGCGCAAGGCCGGGACACTCATGGGGGGCCTGGAGGAAACACTGGCCAACTTGCGCAAGGTAAACTTAAAGCCCAACCTAGACAAGCGCATCTTCGGAGTCCCCTCCGGCAATCTACTCGGCTTCCTCGTCTCCCACTGGGGAATCAAAGCTAATCTGGAAAAGATCAAAGCCATTGAGAAGATGCGCCCTCCCCGGACCCTCAAGGAAATGCAGCCGCTGGTGGGGTGTATGGCCTCTCTAGGGTGCTTCATCTCCAAGTTCGGTGAATGAGCCTTGCCATTCTTCAAGCTCATGACGAGGTCCCACCCCTCTGAGTGGACTCCCGAGGTAGGCACAGCCTTTGAAGACCTCAAGAAGTACCTCACGAGCCCGCCCATCATGGTCGCGTTGCACCCTCGCGAGCCATTGCTCCTTTATCTAGTGGCCACCCTCAAATGGCCAACACAACACTTGTGGCGGTACGGGAGAAGCGTATCAGTGCCAAGGAGAAGCCCTTCGAGCCCCGCGAGCCCTCTGGGCCTTGCGAGCCTCATGAGCTGTCAGGACCTCGCGAGCCGCCTGTGGAGCAAGCTGCGACCACAAAATCGCACCTCGTCGAGCACCCCATGTACTTCATCAGCACAGTGCTAAGGGATGCATGCAAGCATTACCCCATGCAGCAGAAGCTACTCCCTGCGCTCCTCGTCGCCTCTAGGAAGTTGTGCCACTACTTCCAAGGCCACCCCATCAAGGTCATTTTTGCATACCCCTTGGAGCAGATCCCGTCCAGCCCCAACGCGGTGGGCCGAGTCGCCGAGTGGAACATCGAGTTGCAGGCCTTCCAGCTGGAGTTCCGTGCCACCAGCAGAATGGACGGACCCATACGAGGAAGAGCCTCGCGAAAGCAGATCGCTCTTGCCTGGGGACGTGACACCAAGTGCCTGGGTCTTGTACTTCGACGACGCCTTCTCCAGGCAGGGCGCAGAGGGTGGGGTTGTGCTTACTTCTCCAACCAACGAAAAGCTCTATTACGCTATCCAGCTCTGCTTCGGGCATAGTGAAAAGGTCGCCAACAACATCACAGAGTATGAGGGCCTCATAGCTGGCCTCAAGGCTGCCTCAGCCCAGGGCATTAAGCACCTCACTATCAGGGTGATACTCAGCTTCTCGTCAACTTCTTCAACAAAAAATACAAGACCAAGGACGAGCACATGGCGGCCTACCTACAGGAGGTACGCAAACTCGAGAAGCGATTCCTTGGCTTGGAGCTGCAGCACATCCCACGCGATGTCAACAAGGAGGCCGATGACATCGCCAAGCGGGCATCTCGCCGAGAGCCCCAGAACCATGGTGTCTTCGAAGAGTGGCTCTTCCGGCAGTCGTCCGCTTCTTTCTCCCCGGTCAAGATGTGGAGCACCCCGCTCAATACCTCTGTAGGTAGGCTGCTTGTATTCAGCCGCATTGGGTCCTCTGGGCCAGTGAAGGCCCACATCAGGCGGGAGTGACACTGAAGGGGGTGATGCGTCGGCAGAGGAACTCCCTCACTGCCGTGACTACCATTACCACGGTCGCCCTCAGGCCGGCCAACCTCTTCCACACCCTCGCCAGTCTTGGATCGGTGAGCCTTTCGTGCTCCCATCCAGAGCTCCACACTCCCGGGGATGTTGGTATCAGCAGCAGGGGGCTAAACTAGGCCGCGTCCACGTACACGTGCTGCTGCCTGAAGCCCTCCACTTCGTGGGCGAGATCCATGTTGATGCCGTTGCCAGCTGCATCCTTTGTGATGCAGAGCGATACGCACCCGGAGCGCTGGTTCGCCGCGGTCAACTGTAGGCTCAAGAAGTGGCAGAGTAGCGCCATCGAGGGGGGCACGCCCACGAACACCTCACAAGAAGGCGAAGGCTGAAAGGAGGATGAAGGTCGGGTCGAGGTGCAGTGCGTGGACTTGGAAGCAAGAGAGAACGACAATGAAGAAATCTGAGAACGGCGATAGCAGGCCGGCAAAGAGCGAATGGAGGGCGACAACGATGGAAGTGGTGTCGAGCTTGGCGACTGGGCACGAAGCCGGCTAGATTCGGGTGGCCCCCATTCATTGGAGGCGACGGCGGTCATCGGACGGACCTTACCGATCCCCTCAGCATTGATGACCGTGGACCTGCCCATGGCGGGCTCCGACGCAACCTCCCCGACCGTCACCTTTGCTGCCCCACTCTTTCCGTTAGGAGGGGCCATTGCGACGCGGCTAGGGCTAAGGTGACAGGGACCCGGAGGAAGGAGAAGGAATCATGCGAAGCAAGGAAGGCGCAGGCGAGGAAGGCAATGAAGGCCTCGTGCCGCTTGTGGGTAGGCTTTGTGTCAGCCCGGACGATTGCCGAGGCGTTGTGGGAGAAGTGGGGGCATCCCCCCGTTCCATCATGTGCCACGTGTCACGCCTGGGCCGCGGGAGGTTAGGGCCCGCATCGTTTTACTTTCCACCATGGAGAGTTGAGGCATGCACACCATGGGCCTGGGGGCTACTGTCGGGCCCGGGGGACCGAGGGTACCTAGGCCCGTCTGCCTTCGGCCTAGGACGCGGTGCATACCCAAGGCCCAGTAGGTAGCCCATCAGCAGGTGTCACTGCGAGGGTTTTCGCCAGGACTAGGCCCTGCGAGGTCTCCCCCCCTTAAGAGGCGGGCATCGTCCGCAGACTAAGTGGCTCCACCAAGCGCCTCGCGAGGTGCCTTCCTGAGGCGCCCTCCTGAGGTGCTCAAGACAGGCATCGCCAAGCTCGGTCGCGCGGTCCTAAGCCACATCACCTGGATGACGCGCGTGGCGACAGACGACACTATAGGCCGTGCCAGCAGGCGCAGATGAGGAGGATTGCCTCTTTTGTGCTAAGGGAGCAATGCAGGCACGTAGGTTCCCAAAGCAATCACCAAAGGTTTCCCGATCGGTGCAAGAAGGTTAAGACGGTGGGCGCGCATGGTGAAAGTCACCACCGAGCCCACCGGAGCATCATGGATGGAGGCCTTGCAGGCAAAGACCACCTTTTGTCAGGATAGACAACGCCCCTTGCCCACTTTCAAAATTGCCGTTGTGTGGCAACCCTTCCTGCCAATATTTTTTGGGGGGGGGGGAGCGAAGAGGACCAAGGCATGAATAAAAGGAGAGCAAGGTCCTGCGGAGGAGAGAGGACATCCCTGATCTCCAACCCTTGTACTCGAGCCCTCAAACTAGTGCAATCCAACAACCAAGCAGGAGTAGGGTTTTAGTGTTTTACACCGCAAGGTGGCCTGAACCTAGGTAACTGTTGTCTCGCCGGCCAGCCCGCTCTCGCCGTTGCTTTGCCGTGGTAGTCTCAAGGAAGAGTAGAGCATAGAACAAGCGCACCCCAGTGTTCGAACCTTTGGGTCCCCGGAGCCCGTTTTTCCAATAGTTGTGAATTTGTCTTTTTGCCCAGAAGACCACCAAAGTCATTTATTCACAAAACTTCATATGTGAGTAGAACATCCAAGCCATGTTTTCCACAGAAAAGTTTTGAACTTTTTTATATTTTAAATAAAAAACTACTCCCTCCGTCTTACAATATAATATGTTATTTACAATCGATATACTCTTATACTGATTGTAGTAACATCGTATATTATAGGACAAAGGGAATAAATATCTATATAGGGTGCGCCTAGACCCAAGAACCAAATCTAGAACTACTAAAAATTCAGATCAACCATACGATAGAGTAGTATTACCTTTTCCATGTAGATTTTTAAATAGACATGACAATACTGATGGCAATACTACTATCTCTTGTCAAAAAAAAAGATCTTGTGTTGGCACTGCTGCCCCTCCCCCCACCCACCCACCCATCCACCCTAGGTTGTT